>NW_024070204.1:23862308-23917665 GCF_014754425.2 Oryx dammah
GAACCGTATCTAAGGGACCCCTAGCCCCCCCCCCCCCCAAATTGGGTTGATGCTTTGGTTGCGGACAAGAGGGACACTTTAAGAAGGAGTGCCCTGAAGGCGGGGGAAGACCTACTGGTCGGAGACCCCCCACTACTCCATGCCCGCGATGTAAGAAGGGATATCACTGGAAGGCAGAGTGCAAATCTAAGTTTGATAACGACGCAAGCCTTTAAACTAGATGAGGGGCAACCCCCAGCCCCATCACCCAAAGGGGAACCACATTTCTTACCAGATCATATTGAAAAGTTCCTTCAAAAACCCTTCCCTGGATACGGCTCACTCTGACCCCCTATAAGGCTAATGGGGATCACTAAGGCCAAAGAGCCTCCCAGAGCCAATTGGGCTGTGCCTATTTTACCTGGATTAAGGCCTAAAATGGATATTACCATAGGAGGAAAGAGATTTCGATGTCTGATCGACACAGGAGCTGATCAGACCGTCCTCAGGGCAGAGGAGGTCCCACCTAGTTGGAAATTGGTCCCTGGGCCTCAATTATTGGGTGTTGGGGGGAACACTCGATCTAAGGAGACTGCTGAGTGGGTCCCCTGGAAAGATGTTGATGGTTCTACAGGAGAGGTCCGGCCCCTGATAGCTTCTGGATTGAATGCAAATCTGCTTGGCCAGGATATTTTGGGACAAGCAGATGTATATATTACCACTAATTATAAGGGCCTTTATGATGACCTCGATGAGGAAAAATATCAACAACATTATAAAAATTCTCCCATACCAAACTATAGGGGAGATTCTGGATTTGATAAACTTCCCCAATCCTAACGGCCACTGCCCCCCAGGTCCCTCCTATACAATGGAAACCCGGACCCCCAATATGGGTGGAGCAGTGGCCTCTTCCATCCACGAAGTTACAAGCCCTTAGAGAAATCATTTCTGAACAACTAAACTTGGGACATATCCACCCTTCTACTAGCCCTTGAACACCCCGATATTTGTAATTAAAAAATCCTCGGGAAAATGGAGGCTGTTACAAGATCTTAGAAAGGTCAATGAAAGAATGATCATCCAAGGGACACCCCTAAGGGGGTTACCCTGGATACCAGCTATTCCTAGTAATTTATGTCTTATGGTAATAGATATTAAAGACTGTTTCTTTTCTATACCTCTACAATCCCAAGATTGTGAAAAGTTTGCTTTTTCGGTACCCTCCACTAACTTCAAGGGGCCTGATGAGCGTTTTGAATGGACAGTTTTACCACAGGGAATGGCAAACAGCCCTGCCTATTGTCAAAATTATGTAAAAGATCTTCTCCAGCCAGTTAGAGGTCTGACATATATTAAATTGTATGTTTATATGGATGATATCATCTTGGGTGCCCCTACTGCTGAACAGCTGACAGAAGCATATAAAATTTTACGAAAGTGTCTATCAAAAGGGAGACTCCATATATCCTCTGACAAAGTCCAGGTAGTCCCACCTTTTAAGATTCTGGGACCTCAGCTGTCCCTAGAAGGTGTAAGCCCCCCTAAAACACCAGCTATACATCCAAGATTCCTACTCCCTGACCAGCCTACAATGGGTCTTGGGAGAACTCAGTTGGCTACGACCCTGGATCCCTGTTTCGACAGGTCAACTCTTGCCCCTCTTTGATCTATTAAAAGATAAACAGCCCAATGATGAAATAACACTTCTACCTTCCCACAAAAAGATCTTTCAAGACATTCAAAGGGCCCTCAGTGGGGCTCAGCTTACCAGGTATACTCCTGAAGAGAGTCTACAATTGTGGGTCCTGCCTAGTCCATCCTTACTTACGGCAGCCTTGGTCCAAGGGGGAAAGCCTCTACAATGGGTTCACATCTCCTTGGGGGGAACTCCCCGAATCTATACCTGTATAGATCAAATGGCTGACTTAATACAGAAGGGAAGAGATATCGCAGGCCGATGCTATGCGCATGAACCCGATAAGATTGTTATCCCACATAGACTATAAGATTTTGAATGGACTCAAAGAAACAATGGGAGAATAGCTTTAGCCCTGGAGGGGTACCTAGGCATCCTTGACTGTCATTATGGGCCACACAAATGGGTTACTTCCTTTGGTCGCCTAGGTTGGAGGGCGCCCCAACTATTTCTCTTTAAGCCTATACCAGATGCCCTCAATGTTTTTTTCTGATGGAGGAAAGAATGGTGCAGCAGTCGTCATGTTCCAGCCACCACAGCTATCACAACAGCCAGATGAGTATATACGAAAATACTTTGGGCCTTGTGAGGGGTCCGCACAGTTTAAAGAATTATTTGCTGTTGTCATGGCGCTCACAAAAGTCCCTGAACCCATGAATCTGTTTTCTGACAGTCTTTATGTAATAAACTTGCTTCCAGGATTGCTAAATTCTCACATACGGCTAGATAACAATCCTATTACTCCCCTTATGATACAAGCCCGTACCCTGTTACTTGAACAGGTTAACCCCATTTATGTACACCATCTTAGGGGTCATCAAAATTTACCTAGACTGCTTTCAATGGGAAATTCCCTGGCCGATAGAGCAGCCTCCCTTACAATCCAAGGTTATAACTTACAAGATGCCTATGATCTTCACGATCTTACTCATATAAATTGGAGAGGGCTACATAAAAGGTTTCCACAGATATCTTAGAGAATTAAAGAAAATTATACATACTTGTAAATCTTGTCTTCCTTATTTACAAGTACCGCCTTTACAGCCCCCAGGAGTAAACCCTCAAGGGCTAAAACCCAATGTGCTGTGGCAAACTGATGTGACCCATTATTTCCCTTTTGGAAAACTTAAGTATGTTTTTGTGTCTATTGACACTTACTCCCATGCCTGTTGGGCTACTGCCCACACAGGAGAAAAAGCAAAACATGCTCAAAGCCATTTTTTACAATGTTTTGGGACATTGGGCCTTCCCCATCAAATAAAAACAGATAATAGCCCTTGCTTTATCAGCCAGAGCTTACAGAAATTCTTCCAACAATGGCACATTCATCATAACACTGAAATCCCACATAACCCTCAGGGACAAGCCATAATTGAGCGCCACCATCAAAATTTAAAGACTCAATTACAAAAACAAAAAAATGGGAATAAGCCCTCACCAGCAACTTGGAATGGCACTTTTTACTCTAAATATTTTAAATTTTTCAAAAAATGAACTGATACCATGTTTTCAAAAACATTGGTCTAACCAAGAAATAAAACTTGAAATACAAGTGAGATGGAAAGACCCCATCACTGGCCAGTGGAAGGGGCCCGATCCACTCCTTACAATGGGAAGAGGATTCTGATGCGTATTCCCCATTGGGGACCCCAGCCCTATATGGGTGCCAGCAAGGAATCTTAAATTTACACCACAAGAGAGGTCAAATCTCAAAATGTGACACAGATTAAAGAGACACTCACATATTGAGCCCAAGAACAAAAAGTTCTTGAGGCGATCTTTTTCCCTTTCAGATCATCGATGCGGCAACCCTGGTGGACACTGCTCCTGGTGATCGTCAGATTACCTATCCTCTCCTTACTGGCCTTTGTCATTGCCATGGCTGTGCAACAGTTTTTAGAATCTTTGAAGCCTGGGTTTAACGACACACAAGGCCATCAACCATGAGGGTACAACAGTGTCAGCATCCGTGCTGAGAGTTCAACAAGCTCAGACCATCAAGATTGTAAACAACATATCCACTGTCTCTGCTCAAGGATTTCAAACCAGCTCGAACACCTGAGATTCGCCATAGTGGGACTCCAACAACAGCTTGTTCTCCACGCCAGAGTGATTGAGATACTGAGTGTCTTGGCACACATAGATTGCGATGTGAGATACCCCAGCTTTTGTCTGACAGCTTTTCCAGTGTTAAATGAGACTCTAACAGGTGAAAAAGGGAGCAATGGACCTATGGGACTGGGTACAGGGTCCATTTACCTGGTTTAAAAATGCCTTCTATTTACTTGTTTTTGTTATTCTGTTTGTTGTAATGTTAAAGGTAAAAAATCTCACAGCCTGCAATAGGCACTTACAGTAAAAAATAGTTATGCTTGCCCAGGTCATGGAAAAGGAGCCCCACGTTGGGCGCCAGTTTCTGCAGGGGGCGCTCCGCAGAAAGAGAGAGGCAGTGGAACTTCCCTCAGCAAAGCCGAGGGGTCCCGAGGAGAGGTGAGCCTGCTGTCCACCAACCCAGCCCCTCAGCAGGCGAGAGACAATCAGTCGCAACGGGGGTTCCATCTGAGCGGTTCTGCTTTATTGCCACAAACTCTTGGTTTATATAGGCAAGCAAGGTTGTTCAAGGAGAGACCTCCCATAGTTGCACCAATCACGTTAATGGTCAAATTAGAATATGCCATAGTTACACCAATCACGTTAAAGGTCAATGCCATAGTTACACCAATCACGTTAAAGGTCAAATTATAATATGCATATTAGGTAAAGTTGTCATGAGCTTAACAGGAGTCTATGGTAAGCACTCACTGTCCACGTGCATGGGAGTCAAGAGAACCAATCAAAAACTTTAACATAGACCACGCCCTTATCTCTTCCACCGGACGCCATCTTGGTTTCCAACTGTTAAAGCTAGCCACTTTCTTTTTAAGGTTTCCCATGTAGGGCCCCACAAGTTATAGAATTAAAAAGTAGTTTTCTGTATAAAATTTAGACTACCAAATAGGTTTCCATTTAGTTAGTGACATTTAAAATAAGAATTGAACAGTCAGCTAAGTTGTTATCAACAAGACCATTATAATATGCTCTGATTCCTCTTATATGCTGCAAGTTTATAACCTAATAGTTATCACTGAAAAGCTGCCTAGCCACCATCATTCTGCTGATCTAGCTTTTTATATAAATGTCATTAAAATTGCTTTGGTCACTAAAGTACAATTTATACACGTTAGCAGTTTTGACTGTACATGATATTCAGGACAGCCAGTTTGATACTCATTTTTCTTTTCATGTTAAAATATTTTGTCATCTTTCTCTCTAAGAAAAGCAATATTAGGAAGATTAGACAATATTAATTTAATACTTTAGTAGAGGTGTAGGAATTGGTAATCATTCCAACTTTTGAATTCTTGCCCATTTTAATATAGTTAACTATAGTGACTCTTGATAATCAAAAATGTGGAATAAATATACCTCAAATAATTTTTATAAATTAGCTACATTTAATTATTATTGAAACTACAGAATTTATACATTTGTGATAGAGAAATAGTGAAATAGAGATATAGTGATTGAATAGTGCACAAAATGAAGAAAAAGAAGTGTTCTATTACAAGTGTCAATATATTTTAATGGTCTGTTGAACTTCTGGATTTGTGTTGAAAAGACACTTTTGACAAAGTTGTAGCTTTTAATCCTGAGTTGACATGATATGCTCATCATAGTGTAATGTCAGGGAAGGTGCCTCATATCTGCATCTTGGTGCTTCAAGAAGAAGAAAAAAAAAAAAGCAAAACAAACAATGAAAACAAAAAGCACAAGTTTATAGACATGTCAAATATTTATTAGAATTTTGACTTGCTTGTCACTTTACAACAATTTTTCAAAAGCCTTAGATATGCATTTATTTACTATTATTTTTTTTTTTCATGATGTAGGATTCTGTTGCCTGGGTACCACCAGAAAAAAAGCTGGGGTGATAAGGAAGAAATACACCCTTTTCCCTTTTCTCTTGTCAGTCACGTCAAAGATTCAATTTTTGCTCCCCCTTTTGCTTTCTTTTTTTTTTTTTTTTTCTTCAGATTTTAGTTTATTTTTTTACTTTACAATATTGTATTGGTTTTGCCATACATCAACATGAATCCACCATGGGTGTACACATGTTCCCAATCCTGAACACCCCTCACACCTCCCTCCCCATACCATCTCTCTGGGTCATCCCAGATATGCATTTATTTATTTTTTAAAATTTATTTATTTTTTATTTTACTTTACAATTCTGTATTGGTTTTGCCATACATTGACATGAATCCACCATGGTTGTACATGCATTTCCAAACCTGAGCCCCCCTCCTACCCCCCCTCCCCACAACATCTCTCTGGGTCATCCCCACGTACCAGCCACAAGCATGCCATATCCTGCATCGGACATAGACTGGCAATTCGATTCTTACATGATATTATACATGTTTCAATACCATTCTCCCAAGTCATCTCACCCTCTCCCTCTCCCTCTCCCACTGAGTCCCAAAGTCCGTTATACACATCTGTGTCTTTTTTGCTGTCCTGCATACAGGGTCATCATTGCCATCTTTCTAAATTCCATATATATGTGTTAGTATGCTGTATTGGTGTTTTTCTTTCTGGCTTACTTCACTCTGTATAATTAGCTCCAGTTTCATCCATCTCATCAGAACTGATTCAAATGTATTCTTTTTAATGGCTGAGTAATACTCCATTGTGTATATGTACCATAACTTTCTTATCCATTCATCTGCTGATGGACATCTAGGTTGTTTCCATGTCCTGGCTATTATAAACAGTGCTGCGATGAACATTGGGGTACATGTGTCTCTTTCAATTCTGGTTTCCTCAGTGTGTATGCCCAGTAGTGGGATTGCTGGGTCATAAGGTAGTTTTATTTGCAATTTTTTAAGGAATCTCCACACTGTTCTCCATAGTGGCTGTACTAGTTTGCATTCCCACCAACAGTGTAGGAGGGTTCCCTTCTCTCCACACCCTCTCCAGCATTTATTGCTTGCAGATTTTTGGATCGCAGACATTCTGACTGGTGTGAAGTGGTACCTCATTGTGGTTTTCATTTGCATTTCTCTAATAATGAGTGATGTTGAGCATCTTTTCATGTGTTTGTTAGCCATCCTTATGTCTTCTTTGGAGAAATGTCTATTTATGTTATCTAAAAATCTCATCCTCTATTGTCCCCTTCTCCTTTGCCTTCAGTCTCTCCCAGCATCAGTATCTTTTTCAGTGAACATACCTCAACATAATAAAAGCTATATATGACAAACCCACCGCAAACATTATCCTCAATGGTGAAAAATGGAAAGCATTTCCCCTAAAGTCAGGAACAAGACAAGGGTGCCCACTTTCACCACTACTATTCAACATAGTTCTGGAAGTTTTAGCCACAGCAATCAGAGCAGAAAAAGAAATAAAAGGAATCCAAATTGGAAAAGAAGAAGTAAAACTCTCACTGTTTGCAGATGACATGATCCTCTATATAGAAAACCCTAAAGACTCTACCAGAAAATTACTAGAGCTAATTAATGAATATAGTAAAGTTGCAGGATATAAAATCAACACACAGAAATCCCTTGCATTCCTATACACTAATAATGAGAAAGTAGAAAAAGAAATTAAGGAAACAATTCCATTCACCATTGCAACGAAAAGAATAAAATACTTAGGAATATATCTACCTAAAGAAACTAAAGACCTATATATAGAAAACTATAAAACACTGATGAAAGAGATCAAAGAGGACACTAATAGATGGAGAAATATACCATGCGCATGGATCGGAAGAATCAATATAGTGAAAATGAGTATACTACCCAAAGCAATTTACAAATTCAATGCAATCCCTATCAAGCTTCCAGCCATATTTTTCACAGAACTAGAACAAATAATTTCAAGATTTGTATGGAAATACAAAAAACCACGAATAGCCAAAGCAATCTTGAGAAAGAAGAATGGAACTGGAGGAATCAACCTGCCTGACTTCAGGCTCTACTACAAAGCCACAGTCATCAAGACAGTATGGTATTGGCACAAAGACAGAAATATAGATCAATGGAACAAAATAGAAAGCCCAGAGATAAATCCACACACATATGGAAACCTTATCTTTGACAAAGGAGGCAAGAATATACAATGGAGTAAAGACAATCTCTTTAACAAGTGGTGCTGGAAAAACTGGTCAACCACTTGTAAAAGAATGAAAATAGATCACTTTCTAACACTGCACACAAAGATAAACTCAAAATGGATTAAAGATCTAAATGTAAGACCAGAAACTATAAAACTCTTAGAGGAGGACATAGGCAAAACTCTCTCCGACATAAACCACAGCAGGATCCTCTATGATCCACCTCCCAGAATTCTGGAAATAAAAGCAAAAATAAACCAATGGGACCTAATTAAAATTAAAAGCTTCTGCACAACAAAGGAAAACATAAGCAAAGTGAAAAGACAGCCTTCCGAATGGGAGAAAATAATAGCAAAAGAAGCAACTGACAAACAACTAATCTCAAAAATATACAAGCAACTCCTGCAGCTCAATTCCAGAAAAATAAACAACCCAATCAAAAAATGGGCCAAAGAACTAAATAGACATTTCTCCAGATATGCATTTAAAATAAATGTTAGTGACTCTTCCATGGTGATCTGGTGGTTAAGATTCTGAGTTTACAATGCAGGGGATGTGAGGTCGGCCCCTGGTCAGGGAGCTAAGAACCCACATGCCTCATGATTTGTCCAAAAAATAAATAAAATAAATTTAAAAGTTAGTATGATTATAAGTTAATGTCCTGGCTATTGTAAATAGTACTGCAATGAACACTGGGGTGAATGTTCCTCTGAATTATGGTTTTCTCTGGATATGTGCCTGGAGTTGGATTGCTAAATCATATGTTAGCTCTATTTATTTTTCTAAGGAACCTCTGTACTGTTTTCCAAAGTGGCCATGACAATGTACATTACCACTAGTGGTATAAAGGGTTCCCTTTTCTCCACATCCTCTCCAGAATTTAACCTTCACAGATTGTTTAATGATGAGTGGTGGGAACTGATACCTCACTGTAGTATTGATTTATATTTCTCTAATAGTTAGTGTGCCGAAGAATTGATGCTTTTCAACTGTGGTGTTGGAGAAGACTCTTGAGAGTCCCTTGGACTGCAAGGAGATCCAATCAGTCCATTCTGAAGGAGATCAGCCCTGGGATTTCTTTGGAGGGAATGCTGGTAAAGCTGAAGCTCCAGTACTTTGGCCACCTCATGCAAAGTGTTGACTTATTGGAAAAGACTTTAATGCTGGGAGGGATTGGGGGCAGGAGGAGAAGGGGACGGCAGAGGATGAGATGGCTGGATGGCATCACTGACTTGATGGACATGAATCTGAGTGAACTCCGGGAGTTGGTAATGAACAGGGAGGCCTGGCGTGCTGCGATTCCTGGGGTCGCAAAGAGTCGGACACGACTGAGCGACTGAACTGAACTGAACTGAATAGTTAGTGATCAGAAATAGAGTTACAGATGTAGAAAACAAACATTGTTATTAAGGGGTAAGTAAATTATTTTCTTTTCAGTCAGACTCTGAAAAACCATGAATTTCAGCAAGGCAGGCACCTCTGTCCTTCACTATCTCCCAGAGTTTGCTCAAATTCATGTCCATTGAATCATTGATGTTATCTAAAAATCTCATCCTCTATTGTCCCCTTCTCCTTTTGCCTTCAGTCTCTCCCAGTATCAGTATCTTTTTCAATGAGTCAGCTCTTCACATCAAGAGGTCAAAGTGCTGGAGCTCCAGCTTCAGCATCAGTCCTTCCAATGAACATTCCATGTTGATTTCTTTTAGGATTGACTAGTTTGACCTCCCTGTAGCTCAAGAAATTCTCAAGAGTCTACTCCAGCACCACAGTTTGAAGCCATCCGTTCTTCAGTACTCAGCATTCTTTATGATCCAACTCTCACATCCATATATGAGTATTGAAAGAAATCATAGTTTTGACTATATGGACAATTGTCAGAAAAGTGATGTCTCTGCTTTTTCATATGCTGTCTAGGTTGTCATAGCTTTCCTTCCAAGAATCAAGTAGCTATTAACTTCTTTGCTGCAGACACTGTCCACAGTGATTTAAGAGCCCAAGGGGGGAACAATAATCTGTCACTCTTTCAATTTTTCTTCTCATTCTATTTGCCATGAAGAGATGCGACCAGATGCCATAGTCTTCATTTTTTGAATGTTGTTTTTAACCAGCTTTTTCATTCTCTTCTTTCATCTTTAGCAAGTGGCTTTGTACTTCCCCTTCACTTTCTGCCATTAGCGTGGTATCATTTGCATATCTGAGGTTGTTGATATTTTTCCTGGCAATGTTGATTCCAGCTTGTGATTTATCCAGCCCAATATTTCCTTTGAGGTACACTGCATGTAAGTTAAATAAGCACACTGATGGTATAAGGCCTTGCTGTATTCACTCCTTTACCAATTTTAAGCCAGTCCATTATTGATGCTTTCCATTGTTTCCTCATCTATTTGCCATGAAGTGATGAGAAATGCTGGGCTGAAAGAAGCACAAGCTGGAATCAAGATTGCCAGGAGAAATATCAATAACCTTGATATGCAGATGACACCACCCTTATGGCAGAAAGGGAAGAGGAACTAAAAAGCCACCTGATGAAAGTGAAAGTGGAGAGTAAAAAAGTTGGCTTAAAGCTCAACATTCAGAAAACGAAGATCATGGCATCTGGTTTCATCATTTCATGGGAAATAGATGGGGAAACAGTGGAAACAGCGTCAGACTTTATTTTCTGGGGCTCCAAAATCACTGCAGATGGTGACTGCAACCATGAAATTAAAAGACGCTTACTCTTTGGAAGAAAGGTTGTGACCAACTTAGATAGCATGTTGAAAAGCAGAAACATTACTTTGCCAACAAAGGTCCATCTAGTCAAGGCTATGGTTTTTCCAGTGGTCATGTATGGATGTGATAGTTGGACTGTGAAGAAAGCTGAGCACCAAAGAATTGATGCTTTTGAACTGTGGTGTTGGAGAAGACTCTTGAGAGTCCCTTGGACTGCAAGGAGATCCAACCAGTCCATTCTGAAGGAGATCAGCCCTCGGATTTCTTTGGAGGGAATGATGCTGAGGCTGAAAGTCCAGTACTTTAGCCACCTCATACAAAGAGTTGACTCATTGGAAAAGGCTCTGATGCTGAGAGGGATTGGGGGCAGGAGGAGAAGGGGACGACAGAGGATGAGATGGCTGGATGGCATCACTGACTCGATGGACATGAGTCTGAGTGAACTCCAGGAGTTGGTGATGGACAGGGAGGCCTGGCGTGCTGCGGTTTATGGGGTCGCAAAGAGTCAGACACGAATGAGCGACTGAATTGAACTGATGGGACCGGATGCCATGATCATTTTTTTTTGAATGCTGAGTTTTAAACTAGCTTTTCCACTCTTTTCTTTCACCTTCTGCTTCTTGACCGTGTGAATCCCAACAAACCGTGGACAATTCTTAAAGAGATGGGAATACCAGACCACCTTACCTGTCTCCTAAGAAACCGCGTGCAGGTCAAGAAGCAATGGTTAGTACCGGGTATGGAGTAATCAGTTCAGTTCAGTTACTCAGTCATGTCCTACTCTGGTGAGAGGACGATGTGGTTGGATTGCACCACCAATTCAATGGACATGAGTTTTAGCAAGCTCCAGGAGATGGTTAAGGGTGGGGTAGCCTGGTGTGCTGCAGTCCAATGGGTTGAAAAGACTCAGACACGACTGAACAACTACAGAGTCAAAGGTTCTGTAGAGTCATAGTCATAGTCATAGTCAATGAAGCAGAAAATGAAGTCTCTCAGTCTTGTCTGATTCTTTGCAACCCCATGGACTATAGCCTACCAGGCTCCTCGGTCCATGGGATTTTCCAGGCAAGAGAACTGGAGTGGGTTGCCATTTCCTTCTCCAGAGGATCTTCCCAACCCCGGGATCAAAACTGAGTCTCCTGCATTATAGGCAGACACTTTACCATCTGAGCCATTGTGGCTCAGACCAGTGAAACAGAAGCAGCTGCTTTTCTGGAATTCCCTTGCTTTCTCCATGATCCAACAAATGTTGGCAATTTGATCTCTGGTTCCTCTGCCTTTTCTAAACCCAGCTTGTACACTGGAAGCTCTCAGATCATTTATTGCTAAAGCCTAGCTAGAAGGATTTTGAACAAACCTTGCTAACATGTGAAATGAGCACAATTGTACAGTAGTTTGAATATTTGAACATTCTTTGCCATTGTGTTTCTTAGAGACACTGCATAAGGAAATGGAGGGGAAAATTGGAAGTTTGACATATACGCATTAGTTATATAAATGATAACAAATAAGAATCTACTATACAGCACAGGGAACTCAACTTAATACTCTGTAGTGACCTATATTGGAAAATAATCTAAAAAAAATTTGAGATATGTCTATTTGATACACTTTGCAGTACACCTGAAACTAACATAACATTGTAAATCAACACTCCAATAAAATTTTAAAAATATGTTAGGGGAAAAGGACAGCTCATAGCTTGTAAGAGTTCAACAGCAATGACAAACTGCCCCTCTCCTTTATAATCTTCCACCAGTCAAATCAAGACACAATGGAGTCATCAAAGTTATTGATTCAATTTTCTGCTATCATAAAATTATTCCAAAGAGGCTCTTAAGTCTATAAATAAACTTTAGAGCCAATGGATACAAACTGACATATGATAATGAAAACATGATATTTAAAACTGATTATTGTACTTTGCAAAATATCACATTTTTACAGACCCATTTTCTTTCAAAGAATCAGGAATTAATGTAATTTCAACCAATTGAAAACTATTCTTTTATACTTGGATGATACTGTGCTTTTCAATTCTGACATTAACTTAATTAAAAGATATATAAATACATATGCTTAAAAAAATCAAATGATCACTCAAAGAAGTCAAAACAATTTCTGATCATCAAACATAGATAACCTTTCTTTAATGCTCTTATATAAACAATGAAATACTCTTACTGGATTTATAGTTAAAAACTGATACTTTGAACCTGAGGCTCTAATCATAAAATAGGGCAAAATTTTTTGAACATATGAGGTTTTTTTGCATTATCATGGAAAAACATAGGTGTATATTTCATACCTTTAATAGATGAGTCATTGTTTCCATTATCATTTATTGAGAGTCTATTAAGAAGGTAATACTTGCCTTCAAAGTGGCTCTTGATTTACTGACACATAGTCCCTAATTTGTGTTTTTCTGTAGTACATAGTTAGTCTATGTAAGTTTTGTTGTTTCAGTTGACACATTCAGTTGCTTAGAGGAGAGTTTGAAATGCAGTGATCTGCTGCATATTGGAGCAATACCAGCATTCCATATGTTTGTATAGGAAGTAATTATGTCTTCATTTTCCTTAAATTATTTTCCATTTTTCACTTTAGATTTATTAGACATCGATTGCCTTAGGTAAAAATTCATGCTTTTCATTTTGTAAATGTAAAAAAATGACATAATATTGTCTAGTGTACTTTAGTGTTAAAGAGAAGTATCACTACTAGTTGATATTTTCAGTATAATTTTGAAATTATGGTATTACAGTCATATTATTTCTAGCTTTCTGCTTTCATCTAGTTATCATAACATCTTCCAAGGTAGAGATATTCATTTATGACTTTTCCTGATCAAATTTGCTTTCCCTTAACTCCATTTTCTATATCTGTCTGTTGTATTAGTATTTTGAAATAAAATTGTTCCATGGAAACCACTTTATTATCAAACTTCAAGGAGAGAAAAAGGTAAATTGTGCCTTCATAAGTCAAGAAACACCTGGAATAACAGGCAAATTTGGCCTTGGAATACAGAATGAAGCAGGGCAAAGGCTAATAAAGTTCTGCCAAGAGAACGCACTGGTCATAGCAAATACCCTTTTCTAACAACACAAGAGAGGCTCTACACATGGACATCACCAGATGGTTGACACCAAAATCAGACTGATTATATTATTTGAAGCCAAAGATGGAGAAGCTCTATATAGTCACCAAAAACAAGACCATGAGCTGACTGTGGCTCAGATCATGAACTCCTTATTGCCAAATTCACACCGAAATTGAAGAAAGTGGAGAAAACCACTAGACCATTAAGGTATGACCTAAATCAAATCCCTTATGACTACACAGTGGAAGTGGGAAATAGATTTAAGGGACTATATATGATAGACAGAATGCCTGATGAACTATGGATGGAGGTTTGTGACACTTTACAGGAGACAGGAATCAAGATCATCCCCAAGAAAAAGACATGCAAAAAGAGCAAAATGGCTGTCTGAGGAGGCCTTACAAATAGCTGTGAAAAGAAGAGAAGTGAAAAGCAAAGGAGAAAAGGAAGGATATACCCATTTGAATGCAGAGTTCTAAAGAATAGCAAGGAGAGATAAGAAAGCCTACCTCAGTGATCAATGCAAAGAAATAGAGGAAAACAACAGAATGGGAAAGACTAGAGATTTTGTCAAGAAAATTAGAGATTCCAAGGGAACATTTCATGCAAAGATGGGCACAATATAGGACAGAAATGGTAGGGACCTAATAGAAGCAGAAGATATTTAGAAGAGGTAGCAAGAATACACAGAAAAACTGTACAAAAAAGATCTTCATGAACCAGATAATCACGATGGTGTGATCACTCACCTAGAGCCAGATATCCTGGAGTGCGAAGTCAAGTAGGCCTTAAGAAGCATCACTACGAACAAAGCTAGTGGAAGTGATGGGATACTAGTTGAGCTATTTCAAGTCCTGAAATATGATGCTGTGAAAGTGCTGCACTCAATATGAAAGCAAATTTGGATAATTCAGCAATGGCTACAAGACTGGAAAATGTCAGTTTTCATTCCATTCCCAAAGAAAGGCAATGCCAAAGACTGCTCAAACTACCGCACAATTGCACTCATCTCACACGCTAGTAAAGTAATGCTCAGAATTCTGCAAGACAGGCTTCAGCAGTACGTGAACCATGAACTTCCAGATGTTCAGGCTGGCTTTAGAAAAGGCAGAGGAACCAGAGATCAAATTGCCAGCATCCGCTGGATCATGGAAAAAGCAAGACAGTTCCAGAAAAACATCTATGTCTGCTTTATTGACTATGCCAAAGCTTTTGACTGTGTGCATCACAAAATCCTGTGGAAAATTCTGAAAAAAGATGGGACTACCACACCACCTGACCTGCCTCTTGAGAAACCTATATGCAGGTCAGGAAGCAACAGAACTGGGCATGGAAAAACAGACTGGTTTCAAACAGGAAAAGGAGTGCGTCATGGCTGTATATTGTCACCCTGCTTATTTAACTTATATGCAGAGTACATCATGAGAAATGCTGGGCTGGAAGAAGCACAAGCTGGAATCAAGATTGCTGGGAGAAATATCAATAACCTCAGATATGCAGATGACAGCACCCTTATGGCAGAAAGTGAAGAGGAACTAAAAAGCCTCTTGAAGAAAGTGAAAGAGGAGAGTGAAAAAGTTGGCCTAAACCTCAACATTCAGATAACTAAGATCACGGCACGTGGTGCCATCACTTCATGGGAAATAGATGAGGAAACAGTGGAAACAGTGTCAGAGTTTATTTATTTTTTTTTTTTTTTTGAGCTCCAAAAACACTGCAGATGGTGATTGCAGCCATGAAATTACAAGATGCTTACTGCTTGGAAGGAAAGTTTAGACCAAACTCTACAGCATATTAAAAATCAGAGACATTACTTTGCCAACAAAGGTCCGTTTAGTCAAGCTATGATTTTTCCAGTGGTCATGTATGGATTTGAAAGTTGGACTATAAAGAAAGCTGAGTGCCAAAGAATTGATGCTTTTGAACTGTGGTGTTGGAGAAGACTCTTGGGAGTCCCTTGGACTGCAAGGAGATCCAATCAATCCATTCTAAAGAGATCAGTCCTGGGTGATCATTGGAAGGACTGATGCTAAAGTTGAAACTCCAATAGTTTGGCCACCTCATGCGAAGGGCTGACTCATTTGAAAAGACCCTGATGCTGGGAGGAAGAGAAGGGGATGAAAGAGGATGAAATGTTTTGATGGCATTACTGACTTGATGGACACGGGTTTGGGTGAACTCCAGGAGCTGGTGATGAACAGGGAGGCTTGGAGTGGTGCAGTTCATGTGGTCACAAAGTGTCGAACATGACTGAGTGACTGAACTGAACTGAACATTTGTGCAAATGTCTAGAAGAGATCTCATGGCATAATTTTGTTAAATCTTTAGGAAACTGAAATATGAAATAATAGATGAATTACCTTAAATAATGTAGAATGAGTCTTATTTTTTGGAACAATAATTAAAGTAATTTATTATGCCTCTATTATTTGCTTCTAGTTCTGCCCCAAAAGCCTAAAGGGAAGACTTATATAGGAATATCCAGATAATTGAATTCCTAATCTTATATGGAGTGCTACACAAAAGTCTTAGGGTTAGAAATTTGTCAGTTATACTATGAGAACTTCTGTTTAAGAAAGTGTGTGATTATCAAAATGTTAATTTTTTCCATTAATGAATATAAAAAAAGAATAAAAATCACAGAAAGCTACTTGAGGAAATAAATGGGATAAGAGTATAACAGACAATTTGTATCAGCAATTTTAATTTGCAGGAAATGTGTAGAAACTGGAGTACTTATGTTTATGGCAATTTGGCAATCTGTGCAATGTGAGTAAACATCACAGTATGGTGGTTTAGTTGCTAAGACATGTGCAACTCTTGTGAGCCCATGGGACTCTAGCCTGCCAGACTTCTCTGTCCATGGGATTCTCCAGGCAAGAATACTGGAGTGGGTTGCCATTTCCTTCTCCAGGGGATCTTCCCAAACCAGGAATTGAACCCAGGTCTCCTGCATTGCAGGCAGATTCTTTACTAGCTGAGCTACAAAAATATAAATGCTAGAAAAATAATATGAAAATGTTTTCCCAACACATTTTATAATATGAAAAGAAGTGAGGGAAATGGATGAGCATGATAAAGCTTGAATTTAAAGAAGAAAGTAAACACTGAAGTTAGTATCTGCCTTAGGACATTTGATAATCACCAGAAATTATATCTTGGGTTTTAATTTATCTGTATATATAGGGTATACCAAACAGATCTGAGAGTTTACACATGGTAAAATGCCAAATTACAGACTTTTCAGGAAAATTTGAATTCTTGAAAGAGATTCCATATATAAAAACTGGGCAATCTCTACTACACAGAATCAGTCTCTCATTTCAGTCGCTCAGTCATGTCCAACTCTGCGACCCTATGAACCACAGCATGCCAGGCCTCCCTGTCCATCACCAAATCTTGGAGTTCACCCAAACCCCTGTCCATCGAGTCAGTAATGCCATCAAACCATCTCATCCTCTGTCATCCCCTTTTCCTCCTGCACCCAATCCCTCCCAGCATCAAGGTCTTTTCAGATGAGAGAGAGAGCTCTTCACATCAGATGGCCAAAATATTGGAGTTTTGGCCCCAACATCAGTCTTTCCAATGAACACTCAGGACTGATCTCCTTTAGGATGGACTGGGTGGATCTCCTTGGAGTCCAAGGGACTCTCAAGAGTCTTCTCCAACACCACAGTTCAAAAGCATCAAATCTTCAATGCTCAGCTTCCTTTATAGTCCAACTTTCACATCCATACATGACTACTGGAAAAACCATAGCCTTGATTAGATGGACTTTTGTTGACAAAGTAGTGTCTCTTTTATTTATTTATTTTTAAATTAATTTATTTTTCTTTGTCTCTGCTTTTTAATATGCTGTCTAGGTTAATCAAAATGTTCCTTCCAAGGAGTAAGCATCTTTTAATTTCATGGCTGCAATCACCATCTGCAGTGATTTTGGAGCCCAAAAGATAAACACTGACACTGTTTCAAGTTTCCCCATCTATTTGCCATGATGTGATGGGACCGGATGCCATGATCTTAGTTTTCTGAATGTTGAGGTTTAAGCCAACGTTTTCACTCTCCTTTTTCACTTTCATCAAGAGGCTCTTCAGTTCTTCTTCACTTTCTGCCATCAGGGTGGTGTCGTCTGCATATCTGAGGTTACTTATAGTTCTCCCGGTAATCTTAATTCCAGCTTGTGTTTCATCCAACCCAGTATTTCTCATGATGTATTCTGCATATACCTTACATATACTCTGCAGGGTGACAATATACAGACTTCTTCATTCTCTTTAGGAAGATACTAAACGTTTCCAGAAAATACAAAAACAGAGATTAGGATCTGAATTCATTGTGTTATCAGTTCAGTTCAGTTCAGTCCCTCACTCCTGTCCCACTCTTTGCAACCCCATTAATCACAGCATGCCAGGCCTCCCTATTCATCACCAACTACTGGAGTTCACTCAAACTCATGTTCATCGAGTCGGTGATGCCATCCAGCCATCTCATCCTCTTCCGTCCCCTTCTCCTCCTGCCCACAATCCCTCCCAATATCAGAGTCTTTTCCAGAGTCAACTCTTCACATGAGGTGGCCAAAGTACTGAAGTTTCAGCTTTAGCATAATTCCTTCCAAACAACACTCAGGGCTGATCTCTTTTAGAATGGACTGGCTGGATCACCTTGCAGTTCAAGGGACTCTCAAGAGTCTTCTCCAACACCACAGTTCAAAAGAATCAATTCTTCGGCACTGAGCTTTCTTCACAGTCCAACTTTCACATCCATACATGACCACTGGAAAAACCATAGCCTTGACTAGACGGACCTTTGTTGGCAAAGTAATGTTTCTGCTTTTGAATATGCTATCTAGGTTGGTCATAACTTTCCTTCCAAGGAGTAAGCGTCTTTTAATTTCATGGCGGCAGTCACCATCTGCAGTGATTTTGGAGCCCCCCAAAATGAAGTCTGCCACTGTTTCCACTGTTTTCCCATCTATTTCCCATGAAGTGATGGGGCCAGATGCCATGATCTTCATTTTCTGAATGTTGAGCTTTAAGCCAGCTTTTTCACTCTCCTCTTTCACTTTCATCAGGTGGCTTTTTAGTTCCTCTTCCCTTTCTGCCATAAGGGTGGTGTCATCTGCATATCTGAGGTTATTGATATTTCTCCTGGCAATCTTGATTCCAGCTTGTGCTTCTTCCAGCCCATCATTTCTCATGATGTACTCTGCATATAAGCTAAATACACTTGGTGACAATATACAGCCTTGACGTACTCCTTTTCCTATTTGGAACCAGTCTGTCGTTCCATGTCCAGTTCTAACTGTTGCTTCCTGACCTCCATATAGGTTTCTCAAGAGGCAGATCAGGTGGTGTGGTATTCCCATCTCTTTCAGAATTTTCCACAGGTTTTTGTGATCTACACAGTCAAAGGCTTTGGCATAGTCAATAATACAGAAATAGATGTTTTTCTGGAACTCTTTTGCTTTTTTGATGATCCAGAGCATGTTAGCAATTTGATCTCTGGTTCCTCTGCCTTTTCTAAAACCAGCTTGAATATCTGGAATTTTAAAGTTCACATACTGCTGAAGCCTGGCTTAGAGAATTTTGAGCATTACTTTACTAGCATGTGAGATGAGTGCAATTGTGAGGTAGTTTGTACTAGTCCCTAAAACTATAATCCAATCAGATGATTTAAAGTGTTCCTGAGATAATAATGATACCAAGAAGGTTACAGAATGACATTACTAAAGAAAAATATTTTGAGTTAAGTCTTCAAAAATTAGCACAGATAAAGGAACATTGAGTCACAATGAAACAACCAATAACCACATAAAGAAACAAACTACTGTGGACAGGAATCAGATGAAACAATAGAAACATAAATATATCTTATTTGTTTAAAAGTGAATTTGAAATTATAGTAGATGAACTTGAATGATCTGATATGTTAAAATGGAAAAAAATTTCCAACAAGTGGCTGGAAACAGAAAGCTGAATTATGTTACAATATTTACATGTCATTTGGAAAAACTATCATCAGAGTTAGAGATCTCTTTGAAGTTGTATCTTTTTTAAATACAGTAAAATTATTATTTACATTATATTTTATAAAATTAACGTATCTAGGGAAATTACTAAGAAAGCTTGAAAGAGTATATAACAACTACTCAAGAAAAATTAATCAGACTTAGGAAAAAAAATGAAAATTGAAGAATAAGAAGACAGACACACACACATTTAGGCACATCTAATGGAGTGTGAAATTTGCTCAGTTCTGTCCAACTCTTTGCCACCCCATGGTCTGTACAGTCCATGAAATTCTCCAGGCCAGAATACTGGAGTGTGCAGCCTTTCTCTTCTCCAGGGTATCTTCACAACCCAGGGATTGAACCCAGGTCTCCCACATTGCAAGTGGATTCTCTACCAGCTGAGCCACAAGGGAAGCTTTTTTTTTTTTTTTTTTTAATCTTTTGGCAGCATTGCACATGGGGATCTTACTTCCCTGACGAGGGATTGAACCCATGCTACCTGCATTGCCAGTGTGAGGTCTCAACCACTGGACCACAAGGGAAATCTCCTAATGAAGTAGAGAGAATAAAATAAGTAGTTTAAATTTAGATATAAATACATCAGTAACCAAATTAGATACAAATTAAATAAATTCATCATTTAAAAGATTTTTTTTCAGATTTGTTTAAACACAATTGCTCCTATACCCTGTTTATATGAATAATAGCTAAAGTATATCTTATTTATATTGAAATATATATATATAGTGACTATATATACATATATGTGATGAAATTTGGTAATAATGACAAAGAAGATGTTGTAGCTCTACTGAAATTAAAAAGGAAAGATTTTAAGGCAGTGTTGAAAGTGTGACAGAAATTTTAATTTTTAACTCTCACACTTCTAAAATAATATCTCAAAAGTATAATTAAAATAATTGAGATAAAGAAGTTCACATCTATCATAAATGTGTGGTTTTATGTAATTCATAGTAAAACTGAGAACATACAAAATCAGTAAATATACAAGACAATATATAACAGTTGTAACATACTCATTTTCAAGCATACATGGAGACATAAATAACATTCTAGTACTTTCACAGTGTGTGGTGCCATTTTTGATGCAAGTATTTCTGCGGCATTTTTACCACCTGACTAACTGGTCATAAGGCAGTTTTGTCATAAATGATAAAATTACAAAAAATATAAAAGATAATTAAAATATTATTATGAAACATGAGAAATGAATAGCAAAGCTAAAAAGACTCTTGCAAAATACAAAATAATTGAATACATTTAAAATGTGTATGGATTCATGGAAACACTGTACAAATAACTGATTATTTTTTGTGTATTAAACATGAACAATTGTCTTCCAAAATTTTCATTCATAATATTTTGTATATTTGGGGTTTTGGTGGTTATTCTGTTTGGTTTTGTTTTGTCTTGTTCTTTTGCTTGTTGATTCATCTTTGTTCAACATCAAACTTTTTCTTTCTTGCTAAAATTTCTTTCTTCATTAAGAGAGATATCAGTTTCCACATATGCAAATTCATATTTGTAACTGAGCCTTAAGTTGCATTGTAAAAACCTCTATGTTCTTGTTTATTTCTTCTCATATTGTCATACCTCCACTGACAGACATTTCAAAGTTCACTGGGAGATGTCAGTTCACCTATGTTCCTTGGTCTCTTTTCTTCTAATGTAGTATGTTCAAAATAAGAAACCAACTCTTGGGGTAAATCATCCTTATCTGTCAGCTAGATAAAGCTATCAGTAATGTCAGTAACTGGAAGATATGTTAATGCATTTTAATCAGGTGAAAGCAAACTGTCAAACCAAAAATGATCAACCAGTTGTTTTATCTATCAATGGCAAAATTTTCGTAGTGAAAATGCTGCAGCAAAAATGTTTACAGTAAAAATAAAAAAGAAAAAAGAAAGAAAGAAAAAAAAACCTTACAGAAAAAATACTGGACAGGTAGATACAACTGCATATTCTATATATTACTCCATTAAGCAAGTCTTATGTTTCAAAACATTATTTAACAAAAGTCAGGAATTTCCCTTCTGTAAAATTCCAGAGAGTAAATAGTTTCTTCTTTGGCTGACATGTGGTTTCAATTAAAACAACTAAACTCTGCTGTTTCAGTGTACAAGCAGCCCATGGAAAACATGAATATCAATAGATATGACTGGATTCTAGTAAAACTTTTCTATCAATCAAGGCTGGGTTTGGACTCTGTCTGTGGAGTACTGTTAGCCAGTCTGTTATAAAGCACACATTGTGTGTGCATGCTAAGTCACTTCAGTCATGTCCAAAGCTTTGAGACCCTATGAACTGTAACCTACCAAGCTCCTCTGTCCATGGAATTCTCCAGGCAAGAATACTGAAGTGGCTTGTGATGTCCTCTTCCAGGGGATCTTTCAGACTTAGGAATCAGACCCACATCTCTTAAGTCTCCTCCATTTGCAGGTGGTTTCTTTACCACTATTGCCACCTGGGAAGCCCCAAAGCAAACATTACCACATAACACTGGTAATGTGTGCCAATATAATTAAGTTAAAAAACAACATGACATTTAGTGAAAAATAGTTTAAAACTGTAACAGTTTTAATGGCCATTTTTAAATAAATCAAAGAAGAGATCAAGTCAGGATTGGAATACATTTAGATCTAAATAAAAATGAAAATAGTAGTTTAAAAAAATGTAACAAATGCTGCTGCAAGAACCATTTATGAATTAAATTAAAATGTACTAAGATAAAGGCTGGAATTCAAAGGCATACATAAGGGTGCTGGGAAAAGATTAAAACTGATGGATAATCCAAACAAGAAAGAAAGTAAATAGTTGAAACTAGAGGAGAAATTAAAAAGAATACAAAATTAAATGAGGCAGCCCATAAAAGTATTTATTTTAGTGAAATGTTTAGAGACAAAAGGAAAAGAACTAAAGTATTTTTGCAACAAGAAGCAATAGTTAGAACTGGACATGGAACAACAGACTGGTTCCAAATTAGGAAAAGAGGATGTCGAGGCTGCATATTGTCACCCTGTTTATTTAACTTATATGCAGAATGCATTATGTTAAATCGTAGGGTGGATGAAGCACAAGCTGGAATCAAGATTGCTGGGAGAAATATCAATAACCTCAGATACGCAGATGACACCACTCTCATGGCAGAAAGTGAAGAACTAAGAGCCTCTTGATGAAAGTGAAAGCGGAGAGTGAAAAGTTGGCTTGCTATGCCAAAACCAATACAGAATTGTAAAGTAAAAATTAAAAATAAATAAATAAATTAAAAAAAAAAAAAAAAAGAAATTCAACATTCCAAAAACTAAGATCATGGCATCCAGTCCCATCACTTCATGGCAAATAGATGGGAAAACAATATAAACAATGACAGCTTTTATTCTCTTGAGTTCTAAAACCACTGCAGATGGTGGCTGCAGCCATGAAATCAAAAGATGCTTGCTCCTTGGAAGAAAAGTTATGACCAACCTAGATAACATATTAAAAAGCAGAGACATTACTTTGTCAACAAAGGTCTGTGTAGTCAAAGCTATGATTTTTCCAATAGTCATGTATTGTTATGAGAGTTGGACTATAAAGAAAGCTGAGTGCCGAAGAATTGATGCTTTTAAACTGTGATATTGGAGAAGACTCTTGAGTTCCTTGGATTACAAGGAGATCAAACCAGTCAATCCTAAAGTAAATCAGTCCTGAATATTCATTGGAAGGACTGATGCTGAAGCTGAAACTCCAATATTCTGGCCACCTATTGAGAAGAACTGACTCGTTGGAAAGACTCTGATGATGGCAAAGATTGCAGGAAAAGAAGGGGACAACCGAGGATGAGATGGTTGGATGGTATGATCTACTCAATGGATATGAGTTTGAGCAAGCTCCGAGAGCTGGTGATGAACAAAGAAGCCTGGCATGCTGCAGTCCATGGCTTTGCAAATAGTCAGACTTAGTTGAGTGACTGAACAACAACATCTCATCTCAAAGGAGAAAAAATGCACATGTAACAATATCAGTATATAACTATGAAGAAAGCTAGCAGAGGGGATGAAATTCCAGACGACCTATGTCAAGTTGTAAAAGATGATGCTATGAAAGTGTTGCACTCTATATGCCAGCAAATTTGGAAAACTCAGCAGTGGCCAAAGTACTAGTAAATGTCAGTTTTCATTTGAATCCCAAAGAAAGGCAATTGCAATGCATGTTCAAATGATTGCACGATTGCACTCATTTCACATGCTAGCAAAGTAATACTCAAAATTATTCAAGCAAGGCTTCAACAGTATATGAACTGAAAACTTCCAGATGTTCAAGCTGCATACAGAAAATCACAGGAACCAGAGATCAAATTTTCAACATCTTTTGTATCATAGAAAAAGCAAGGGAATTCCAGAAAAAAACATCTACTTCTGCTTCACTGACTACCCTCAAACCTTTGACTGTGTGGATCACAACAAACTGGAAAATTCAAGAGATGTGAATACCAGATCACCTTACCTGCCTCCTGACAAATCTGTACGCAGGTCAAGAAACAACAGTTAGAACTGGACATGGAACAAGGGACTGGTTCCAAATTGGAAAAGAGTATGTCAAGGCTATATATTATCACCCTAAATTGGGAAAGGAGTACCTCATGGTTGTATATTGTCACCCTGTTATTTCACATATGCAGAGTACATCATGTGAAATGCCAGGCTGGATGAAGCACAAGCTGGAATCAAGATTGCTGGGAAAATATTAGGAACCTCAGATATGCAGATGACACCACATTTATGGCAGAAAGCAAAGAGGAACTAAAGAGCCACTTAATGAAGGTGAAAGAAGAGAGTGAAAAAGTTGACTTAAATCTCAACATTCAAAACACTAAGATCATGGCATCTGGCCCCATCTCTTCCTTGCAAATAGATGGGGAAACGTTGGAAACAGTGGCTGACTTTATTTTCTTGGGCTCCAAAATCACTGCAGATGGTGACTGCAGCCATGAAATTAAAAGACACTTGCTTCTTGGAAGAAAAATTATGACAAATCTAAATAACATATTCAAAAGCAGAGATGTTACTTTGCCAACAATGGCCCATGTAGTCAAGGCTATGGTTTTTCCAATAGTCATGTATGGGTGTTAAGTTAGACCATAAAGAAAGCTGAGCAATGAAGAATTGATGCTTTTGAACTGTGGCGTTTTGAAAAACTCTTAAGAGTCCCTTGGATGCAAGGCGATCAAGCCAGTCAAACCTAAAGGCAGTCAATTCTGAATATACATTAGAAGAATTGATGTTGAAACTGAAACTCCACTTGCTGCAAAGAATGGACTCATTGGAAAAGATCCTGATTCAGGCAAAGGCTAAAGACAGGAGGAAAAGTGGACAACAGAGGATGAGGTGAGATGGGATGGTTTGATAGCATCACCGAATCAATGGACGTGAGTTTGAGCAAGCACTGGAATATAGTGAGGGACAGAGAATCCTGGCATGCTGCAGTCCATGGGGTTGCAAAGAGTAAGACACGACCTAGCAACTGAACAACAACAAAAAGTATCAGGGAAGAAACAGAGCAGATAATCCCAACTTATTGGTATACTAAAGGAAAAAAAAAATCACATAAAAAATCTATCAAAGAAAGCATTTGATATTGCTCTCTATATGAAATAAAATAAAAGCCATGAAAAAAGCAAAATAGAAATAGATCAGCACAAGCCTGATAGTATATGGTGAAAATATAGAAGCATTTCTTAAAAATAGTAAAGATGTCAAGGAGCACTATTCAGTTCATTTCAGTTCAGTCGCTCAGTCCTATCTGACTCTTTGCAACCCCATGGCCTGCAGCACGTCAGGTTTTCTTGTCCATCACCAACTCTTGGAGTTTACTCAAACTCATGTCCATTGAGTCTGTGATACCATCCAACCATCTCGTCCTCTGTCAGTCCCTTCTCCCACCATCAATCTTTCCCAGCATCAGGGGCTTTTCCAATGAGTTGGTTCTTCACATCCAAAGAATTGGAGTTTCAGATTAATCATCAGTCCTTCCAATGAATATTCAGGACTGATTTCCTTTAGAATTTACTGGTTGGATTTCCTTTAAGAGTCTTCTCCAACACCACAGTTCAAAAGCATCAATTCTTCATTGCTCAGCTTTCTTTATAGTCCAACTGTCACATCCATACATGACTACTGAAAAAAGCATAGCTTTGACTAGATAGACTTTCATTGGCAAAGCTCTATTACTAAGTCAATTTATTGAATTAACAACTTTGGCCAGTGGGAGGAAAAAAAGAGCGTCAAAGCAGAACTGCCTTTTCTGTTCTTTCCTTCTATGTCTTTTCTACCAACAGTCAGGGGGATTCTTTTGTCAATTCTCTCCTGAAACCTAACCAGATTTTTCCTCAGATTTTTTTAGAGTAAGGTCCAATTTCTTTACAGTAGCCTCAGAAGTAGCTACAGAATCTGACTATCTTTTCCTATTTAACAGCCTTACTCTGTTTCATCTATACTGACAAGTTAAGAGTCTCTCCCACTTTAAGCTATTTACAGCAACATTTCTTTTGGACTTGGTTCCTCCGGATAGCCACTGCACCCACTTATTCTTCACTGAATTTCAATCTGCAATGAGATCTTCTCTGACAGCCTTAATAATAGCAACTCCCACTGCACCATCTCCCACACTCCCATACCTTCCACCTCACTTTACTATTTATTTTCTATATCTATTATAATCTAATTTTATATATAGCTTATTGAGTTTTTATGTATTTTGACAAAGTGACCATCTAATGTATTATCTAAGTAGCTAAATGGAATAGAGGCAGTTACAATTAACAACATATCATGACAATTAGCACAAATTGAACTTGTCATAAGCAAAAGGGGCATATGGTTATTTACCCTCTGGCTTATAATGATTTTTTCCCCAGTAATATGAGTTCCTTGAAGGCAAACATCTGTCTTTGTTTACTGATGTGATTCAGGTGGCTAGAATAGTGTCTACCAAAATAAAAATCTGTTCAGTGAAGAAATGGCTGTGAATTTCCTTAGCTACAGAAAATCATACCACCCCCCATGCAAATATTCTGTGTCCTTAAAAGTAATCAAATAACCTTAACTAGGTAGCAAATGGAATTCCTAACCATCCACAGAACATGAACTTTCAGTTTTTTAATAGCTAGGAATCATTTCTTCTGTGTAGACTTAAGTTTAATATGGCTTTTTATACAACTCTGCTGAATGAACAATTTTGGATATTGACACACTGCCAGAGGGTTTTTTTTTCCTATGTAATATATTTTCTTCAAATTTTAAAGTTTGCTCTCATTTCATTTAAAAGCGAGGTGGATTTTTGCAAAATGAAATGGAGAAGCAGGTGTCGGCAACTAGAATACACACAGGCTGGCAGATGCAAAACAAATAGACCAACAAAAGCATTTGGAGCCTTTACATGTTTGCCAGTCTGATGCCTTAGTGCAATTTGCAAAGTGCTCTGAGGATTGCCCTTATGTTTATTCATTGAATAGGAAATATTTGCAAATTTTTCTTTTCCCCTTGGATATAAAATTCTGTGAAATATGATAAAGTAAAAGGAACATTTGAATGACAGAATCAGCATACATATTTCTATTACAGGCAATAGAAATACTTGTGACTTTCCATCATTCAAGTGCTATATGAATATATATTTTAAAATCTACTAGTAGATACCCCTTGACACAACAGCAATCAATAGAAAGCTTTGAAAATTATTTATCTTTAAATATTTTCACTGAAAATGATTGTTTTAACAATTTAAATCTAACTCCAGATGCCTACTGCTGCTGCTGCTGCTGCTGCTACTAAGTCACTTCAGTCGTGTTCGACTGTGCGACCCGATAGATGGCAGCCCACCAGGCTCCTCCATCTCTGGGATTCTCCAGGCAAGAACACTGGAGTAGGTTGCCATTTCCTTCTCCAAAGCATGAAAATGAAAAACGAAAGTGAAGTTGCTCAGTCATGTCCGACTCTTAGCGACCTCATGGACTGCAGCCTACCAGGCTCCTCCGTCCATGGGAATTTCCAGGCAAGAGTACCGGAGTGGGTTGTCATTGCCTTCTCTGCCAGATGCCTGCTGGGGGGAAAAAAAAGCAACTAAAGCTATGTCTGGTAGTGAACCTCCACTGAGTACTGAAATTTTTAAAAATAAAACAATTGGCTCTCTGTGGTCTTTGTCATGAATTTAGCTTTTAAGGGACCAAGTGATATATACAGTATATTTGGCAATATACTTCCTTACAAGTTGCTTGCCACTGCAAGCTGTAGAGAAAAGTGAGATTGTCTTAATGCCTGCGGAGTGTTTATTTTTCTTTTATCTACCAAACACTTGATTTATTTGCATTGCTTGAAATCCAACAGACTGTCTACAGCTACTTTCCATCTAGAGCAGACAATGAAAACACATTATTATAAATCTCGTACATGTACACACATATCAATATATATTATCTAAACACATATATATCACATGTATTATACATGCACATGAATAGATGCTAGATATATAAATTCAGATTTCCAAAATTACATCAGTGGGAAGTTGGTTTACACATTCGTTTAGAAATAAACAAATGCATTGTCTTTTTTATCACCTTTAAAATAAGGGCCACATGACATTGTTCCTAGATGTGTGCTGCTGCTGCTGCTAAGTCGCTTCAGTCGTGTCCGACTCTGTGTGACCCCATAGTGGCAGGTAATACAACCCTAACTATTGTCATTCTTTAGCTTCTAGAATGACTCAGAGAATCCACCCTCAGGAAGACCTTTCTAAATTAACTTGCTAGCTAAGAGCCTCAGCTAAAATAGTTGCTGACACAGTTACTGGAAAGTAATTGAACTCACTCAAGACCCACATGCACTAGGAATTGAAGATGTTTTCTTGCCCTCTCTATATAACAGACATTTCTGGGCGTACTATCCTCATATTACACTCAGCTGTTAGCAATGACATTGTACACTTGTCTAGTGCAGTCTGTACCTCTGTAAACTCATGGAGACTTCCCCTACACAGATTTATAACCATCACAGCTCTGTCCCAAATAATGAAAAACCAGTCACAAATAAAATATTTCTCAGTAAACCTGGAATTCACACCACCAAGAAGTCAGTCTGATGTAATAAAGAAATAATCTATTTTGTTATCAGGCAGAGGAAATTAAATCTTGATATTACTAGAGGATGGCTAGACCAACTAACTTATCCTCTCTAAGCCTTACTTAAAATGCTTGAAATGAATCATATTTTACTCATAGCTGCTGAATATTAATTAAGTAAAGTACTTAAAATTGTTCTTAGATCATCCCACACTCAGTATATGGCATATGTTACCATTCTTTTCAAAGAGCTAAATGTTACTAGTTTATCTTAAGTATTTAAATGACTAATTTTATTTAAAATATCCCAAAAGTATTTCTCTTTTTAAAAAATGCTATAAAATCAAATATATAAGGCATGGTCTTTTAAATTTTTCTCCCTTAATACTATTAATAATAGAGAAAAGAAAAAAATAAATAAAATGAACTAGGGTTGGAACATAGCTAATAATTTTGCACAATTAATTATTTTTATTTTGTTCACACTGTATTGACAATTATCTATACAAACTTTCATACTTTCTGATTAATTCACTATTCTCCACAACTATCATATTTTTTTCTTTTGTTGAATGGTTATTTTTACTAATCAAACACTTTGCTAATTATCAACTTTTATAAGTTACTAATACAAATAAAATGAATAGAAGTGGAAAAATAGGCTCAATCAATGATATCTATCATTTGATCTAATTGTAAAGATTAGCCAAATCTTAGGCTACATTTTTTTGTTTTTTCAAGTATGTTTTGAGCACTTTCAAATAGACTCATTTGTATATTTCAAAGTAGTATCCTAAGGTGATGCTTTTGGAGTTATTGCTCTCGTTGACACATGGCAGATAACTACTTGCAGGGTTTTGCCAAGTTTTTTTATCTATTTCATAAAATTCACTTATCAAGGCAATTTTCAAACTTTCATAAAATGAAGCTCCAAGCAATTAATTAATTTGGTTTTGATTATATTTTTCAGTGAATTGCCCCTAGCCAAGAAAATTTCTCTTTTGAGATAAAAAAAAAAGTTTGATTACATTCATTCATAATTTGCATTATTGGCTTCAAAATATTGCTCTGGGTGATATTTTTATTTAGTTGTTACTCAAGGTTTTCTCTCACAAGAGACAACAACATGCAGAATTTCTTGAAACTTCAAAGTAACAAAATCCATGTATTAATAAGTATCTAAAATAACCCACATTTTTTACTTTGACTAATAAATAAATTGTGGCTATCATATTCTATTCAGAAGCAGGAGCATAGTCTTTCAACTTTTAGTGATTTCTAGTTAGTATGGATTTTTCCTCAGTATTTTATTGATTATAATATCACACATTGAAAATACTTTAATCTCTGATAAATCTGTTTTTAATGAATATAATTTTGAAGTATTACTTTTAAATATGAAAGTATATGAAAACAATAAGTGCATTAAAATATATTTGCCTCATATGAAACTCACTCAAAGATATTGAATAGATTTCTTTTACTTTTAGTAAGTGTGTGGCACATTAATCAATAACCAATGATGAAGAGATAAGATTGCAAAATGACCAACTTATTCTTAAAACCAAATGTGTTGAACTTTGAAAATCCATACAAAATATAATAAAAAATAGCACACTACTTTTTACTTTCTCTACTTTGAGTGAAGAGCACTAGCAGTAGAGCCCAATAAATTGATTCTATTCTGTCTTAGTTCCAGTATGATAATATCCTTTTATCTGAGTGATCATCCTTCCAGGTTCAAAGATAAGGCTTTGGAAAAGAATCATTCACCGGCCACCTAATTATCTCGCATTGTCAAGAAGGTTACTATTGACTAACATGGAAATCTTGATTGGCTTGCTTGTCCTTTAATGTGGCAAAATATTTAAGAGAAAGTCAGGAAGATCCTCTGCAGGAGGAAATGGCAACCCACCCAATATGCTTGCCAAGAAAATCCTATGGACTGAAATGCCTAGCAGAATAGAGTCCCTGGGGTCACAGGGTTGGACACCACTGAGGACATAGGTACAGATGATAGTCGAGTTGTTAGTGTACTTTGTTTAAAAATTTAGTTAAGTGAGCAATTGCATACTTGTGTGATACAGTATAATCTGATTCTATGCCACAAATTTTGGTTGTATTAATAACTCATTTTGACAACACAGTTTGGAAAAAGTGGAGCTCAGAATCATTGAAGTACACTTGTATTCTTTGAAATCTAATTAGATTAAATATTTTGCCTAGGAAGCTGCAACTTTTCTAGGATATTTAAATGGAATTATTACATTAATGATCACCTATCATCTGTATTTAATTAAAATGTGAATCAACAATCATAAAGATGCTCTAATATATAAAATCCTCCATTTTGAATTAGTTGTATAAAAGACACAACTCAAATGTTTCTTCATTCTATGGAAATTTTATTTTAGGAATGACAGCACTATTTTATATTTTAATAATGGATATGACTTCTTTATGACATTCACTTAACAGCAGAAATAGTCTATGGAGACTCATTCTCTTTTGCTCACATGTCTTAACAGATGCTTTGTATGGCTTCAAAAGTTAATTTATCCTACATATACTTGAGAAAGTTGAGAATAGAGAGCGAAGGGTAAATGGAATAAACAGGCACTTTATCTTACAGAAACTTACAATAACCTATTCCAATTAAATAACTAAGGATGTAAAGAGTGCTATATCAATTGTAGTCTTCAGTCGTTTATTACAAAATATTTAGAGCAAACCTACCGTGTTACTGACTCCTAGGCATATGAGAAAAAATAATTGACAAACTTTTTGCTCTAAAAAGCATAGCATATTGATGTTTTAAATTGCAATCGCAAATAACACAACAATTGTTTTTGGAGTCTAGATGCTGAGAGTTTTACAATAATCACTAGAGCTGTAAACTAAGAATCATCTAATTTACAAGATGGTAGGAATTTTATAGGAAAGTTGAGCTCAAATACCTATCCAGTTTGGATATTGCTACTCATAGGTTTCACTGCCAACTCACATGACCTATATTGTCCAAATTGGGGTTTTGATTGGCTAGGGAAATATTGGTCCACAAGTGTTTGTGTGTGCATAGAGAAAGTGAAAGTCACTTAGTCATGTCCGACTCCTTGTTACCTCGTGGACTATATACAGTCCATGGAATTCTTCAGGCCAGAATAATGGAGTGGGTAGCCTTTTCCTTCTCCAGGCAATTCTTCCCAACCCAGGGATCAAACCCAGGTCTTCCACATTGCAAGTGGGTTCTTTACCAGCTGAGCCACAAAGGAAGCCTATGTGCATATGTGTGTTTTTATTGAATTTCTGTTCAAGTATGCAATATCACATTTTGAGATATGTATTATTCTCCAAACAAACAAACTGAAAATATTACACATCTATGCCTCTGCAGCACCCTGAGAGAGCTGAATCACAATCATTTATTAGCTGGATCACAGCACTTGATAGTTTACTATTGTTCACTCCTCCTCAATGATTTTTTGGCATTCAGTTCCAGTATCAGAAACCTTTAATCACCAAGGCCGCCTTTGTGGTTTTTCCCATGAAAAGAGAGTCTAAAGGAAGAAGTACACATTCTGTATGCATGCCTCATTGAAAACCATGCATTGTGAGATCAATCAGCTTCATAATTCTTGAAAATATTGATTTTGCATCTGGCTTGGCTCATTCACTTATACCACCATGATAACATCTGTACACATTTGAGCTTTTGGCCTCTGTTCTGCATCATTTTCAAAGGTGAATATACAGAATTTTATTTCTTTTATTACCTCATGTTGGAAAGTTGCCACAACCAGCAGCTGAGGAACTGAGGAACTGATGAAACTGATGTCATGTTACTGAGGAACTGATGTAGTTTTAAAGCTTCCTCCCTCATTTTTAGCATATTCTCTATTCATTAGGAAGTAGTTTCTATAACTTTCTCACAAATTTACACTTAAGAGTAATTTGCCTATGCACCATAAAAGTTTTGAGTATGTCAATGATAAAAAAATATGTGTTAAATGTGATACTTCTCTCAATTCAATCATTTACCTGCATTGATGTACTATAAGTTGTGAACTAAGCCTTAAAAATATTTTTGAAATGTCTATCATCTGTATGCATATTCATGATGTGTACTTCCAAATGTATTAGGAAAGTATAGCTTTATTCACTTACAGAACAGTTATTTAGGTGTATATAAATAATGAGGAACTCTTACATTTATAATAAAATTAGAATAAAAATTCGAGATATTTTACTTAAAAGACCTAACATGAGATTAAATATTCTCAATAATTGTGATACATTTTAAGCAAATATCATGTTCTCTGCTCATCTTTGTAGTTAAAATTTATGGTGTAATTTTTGCAAATAACCAAGGTATAAAAGTAAACATTTGGAAGTCAGCATATCTATTTATACATAAGACAACCATGTAGGAATGCGTTTGTGTGTTTGTGCTCAGTAGCTCAGTTGTGTCCACCTGTTTGCGATCCTATGGACTGTACCCCACCGGGCTCCACGGTCCATGGGATTTTTCAGGCAAGAATACTGGAGTGGGTAGACTTTCCCTTCTACAGGGTATCCCAGAGATGGAACCTATGTCTTCTGCACTGGCAGGTGTATTCTTTACCACTGTACCACCTGGGATTCCAGAAATATATATATGCAAATTAAAATTGCATAATGATTTATTTAAAAAAAACAAAATATGTTTTATTAAATATCTACAGAATATATATAGGAGTTAAAGAAAACAACATTAATGTACATTAAGAGAAATAATTATGAGTATGTCATAATTTGTGTGTAACACTAGGTTTAGGTAAAACCATCCTAATATGAAATGTCTCTTCAATGCTTTACCCATGTTAATTGGTTTGTCTAGCATCAAATTATTGAAATGAAGTAGTTATTTACATATTTGGAATATATTTTCTTTATCAGATATATGTCTTATAAATATTTCCCCAGCTGTGGCATATCTTTTCATATTCGTAATGGTGTTGCCACCTAAAGAATGGTGGTGGCTTCTGCCTTTGCAAGGAATAGGCCATTAGCCATTGCAATCACTAACTTCCTACACACCCTGAAAGGAATTTAACCTGGAAGTCTGGAATGAGGCACTCTGTGCTCTGGGAAAAACTGAAGCAAGCCTTTAGATAGTGAATTATTTTTAAGGAGAAAATTTTATGAACTCTGATTCTTACATCTTCTCATACCTAGAAAAGCACTAAGATCATTATTAGCAACACATACTCCTCATGACTAGCACAGCCTTCTACTGAGATGTATATTTGCACTTACTCCCCTCTCAAAAATTCTGTTATAGTCCTCAGTAGGTCTTCAAATAAAAGTGAACTCACAACCCTAATGATGTGTAGCTTTTGTTTTGTCTTTCAATCAGTAGTTCCTTTTAAAGTAGAAATGTAACACATCTAAGTTCAGCTGCTCACCACTAATAAGCTAATAATTCTAGAGGTAAGTGTCTATGGAAAGGAAAGATGCTTTAATCATGAAAGCCAGCAATCTAGGGAGATGGTGGACTCCTATCCAAAGACCAACTCCAAAGATTCTGTTCAACCATGACAGTTTTTAAAGGGTAAAATGGAGGGAAAATGTATAGATAGTTGAATTTACACAAAACACACATGTCTAGACAAAATAGATTAAAAATTTATTCAGGTATAAATATTCTTATCTATTTTAATATATAGGTACCATATAATGATGGAGAATGGAATGGCTACCCACTCCAGTATTCTTGCCTGGAGAAGTCCATGGACAGGGAAGCCTGACAGGCTACAGTCCATGTATGTTGCAAAGAGTTGGACATGACTGAGTGACTAAAACACACACACTATGTAATGAAAAAGTATAAGTTTTTCAGACTGGGAGAAAATATTTGTACATCTCTTATTTGGTAAAGGACTTCTGTTTACAATATTAAAAAAAAAATTCAACAATGTAAGAACAAAAATCAATTAAAATGTCAACAAAAACATTGAATAAACACTTCACCAAGGAAAATAAATGGATGGCCAAAAATGCATGCAAAATCATTAGGGGTTAAAATACAACTTAAAATAACTATGAGATACTAAATATTTACTTGTTGTTCAGTCACTCAGTCACATCCAACTCTTTGCAACACCATGGTCTGTAGCCCACAAGGCTCCTCTGCAAACGGAATTTTCCAGGCAAGAATACTGGAGTAGGTTGCCATTTCTCTCCCCATTGGATCTTCCCAGACCAGAGATTGAACCCATGTCTCCCGCATTGGCAGACAAGTCTTTACCACTGAGCCACCACAGAAAGCTTACTTTTTACCTATTAGAAACTAAATGAAGTCTGACAATACAAACTGTTGCCAAATACTGGTGAAGTTGTAAAAAACAAAACAAAACTATTTCTCATACACTTTTTGTCAGAATGAAAGCAGTTACAGTCAATTTGAAAATCAGCTTGTCAGTTTCTTATAAAGTCAAACATATATGTATACATGGTTCTACCTAAAGGAACAAAATGTCATGTGAAAACCTGTGCATGAATGCTTACAGAATCATTATTTAAATCACCAAAAAGTTGTGATAAGTTATATGTCCTTCAAGACATTATCATTACCAATTATCCATTTTTGGTGGATTAAAAGGCAGTATATGCATTGTACATGTATTCAATGGGATACCATTAAGTAATAAAAGGGAGCAAAATAATGGCATAACCAGTGAAATGGGAAAACTATTTAAAAAAGTAAAATAACTAATCTTATATGGTTGTGTGATATAACTCCAGTTTTTGCAAATTTCTGGAAGATATAATTGTATAAATATGGAAAAAAGATCAGTGCTGTAAGGGATAAGGGATGAGCAGAGGGTTTGACTACAAAGGTACGACATGAGGGGATTTTTGGTGATGGAATTTTCCTATATCCTGAGTGTGGTGATGGACTGCATGTATTAAAATTCATAGAATTAGATACTGACTGAAAGAAAAAAGAATATCTTCTTTAACTAAAACTCTAATAAATCTTATTATGAAATTGACATATTTATAGTATAGAACATTAATTTATGCTTATTTCTGAAGAGTTATCTGCTAAAATATAAATGTATATTTTGTAATGTTATTTTATATGTGACTTGACAGGAGTAGTATTCTGCATTAGTTATGCAAGCTCTAAATTCAGTCTATGTAGAAATTAATATATTTTGGAAGGAAAATATTGCACAGATGTCATTTTCCTCAAAAGCAGGCAAATTATGAATGTAAATAATGCACTATTTTGGTTTTGAGCTTCCAGAATCATTTGGGATCTGAAATATTGAAATGTCAACAGATTTGAGATTATTCTCTGCCATAGAGATGAATAGATTGATAGCCACTTCTTATTTTTAGCTTGCATTAATTTTCCTAATAAAGCTCTGTAAGAATAAAGTTTGGCAGTCACCTGTATCCATGATTATAACACCATTATGCCATTCTGAAAAAGCACAATCCAAACATAAGCATGAGTTTAATGTGACTTTTATTATGCAATAGTCTTGATATTGCATAAGAATATGAAGATAAGGAAATTAAAGTCAGGATACAATTATATTGAAATGAAATTTGTTGAAGCAGGCTGGGTAAGATGTCAGTTTGAGAGTGGATGATACCTAACTGAGATATTCATTAAATGATTATACAAATGTGTCTGTGGTCAATAACAGCAATATATTAAAAGCTATTATAGTAGTACAAAGTAGGGCACCTACTAGGTGTAACAAAGTTTGGTCAAAGCTAAGTATGTATATCCTTTGACCTGGCTATTCATTAGTGACCAATATCAATGGTACATTGAAGAAGTTAGGAGACATAGAGTTGATAGTTATTCCATATGTTACTAAATTTCTCCACTATCCTCTGATCAAAATTTTGTCTTATAGAAATCATTAATTTCTCATCTCATGAATTATCAACACTGTATCTTTTACTATTGCCATGAATTATTCAACTCATCAAAAAGCTAAGTACATTCTATAAACAAAATAAAATATCTTCAAACTATTATCTACAATAACTAAATTTCCTCATTTATATAAATGTTAATACATTAAATGGCACAAATGGATCACATGCTATTGATCTTAATAAAAATAATAAACCTTATCTGCAATGAGATGATATTAAGTGGTAGAGATTTATGACATAATTAGAATAATATAAAAACACAAGTGTGGAGCCCCCATGAATGAGATTAGTGCCCTTTATAGGAGTTACTGTAGAGTGTGCTCTCCTTGTCTGTTCTTTTCTGTGTGACGATACAGGTGTCTGAGTTTTGGAATCCTAAAGAGGACCCTCACCAGAACCCAGTCATGTTGGCACCCTGAACTTTAGGCTTGCAACTGTGTGAAAATAAATTTCTGCTGTTTATAGGGCAACTGTACATGCACACATGAGGTGGCTAAAGTACTGGAGTCTCAGCTTTAGCATCATTCCTTCCAAAGAGGGATTGGGGGCAGGAGGAGAAGGGGACAACCGAGGATGAGATGGCTGGTTGGCATCACTGACTCGATGGACGCGACTCTGAGTGAACTCCGGGAGTTGGTGATGGACAGAAAGGGTTGGCATGCTGCGATTCATGGGGTCGCAAAGAGTCGGACATGACTGAGTGACTGAACTGAACTGAACTGTACATGCATGCTAAGTCACTTTAGTCACGTCCAACTCTTTGTTATCCTATGGACTGTAGCCTGACAAGTTTGGTGTCCATGGGATTCTCCAGGCAAGAATACGGGAGAGTTGCTGTTCCCTTCTCCAGGGAATCTTACCAACCCAGGGATCAAACCCACATCTTTCATATCTCCTGCCTTGGCGGGTGGGTTCTTTACCATTTGAACTACCTGGGAAGCCCATATAGGGCACTTAGTCTATGGTATTTTATTACTGCATCCCAAACTGGCCAAGACATCTTATATATTGCTCTTTGTCATGAGTGTAGAATCAATAATTTTCCGAATATTTTGAACAGACTTTCTTTAAATCATCCTTTGTCCATTTTCCCCCTCTTATCTCCAAAATCAGATGGAAAAAACACATTTAGCAAATGTATGTATGGATCAAGTTCACATTTAGATTTATTTTTGTGTAAACATCACATTATATATATATATATGTATATATATTATATACATGATTATTTTGGCAATAGTGAAACATAATATTTCTATAGCGATTTAAGAGTAGAAATATTTTTTGTTCATCAATTTTTTTCTATTACAGTAAAGTATTTTTAGGGCAGGCTAATATATGTGTGTTTGGGACAGAGAAATGGTATTTGGATCTTTGCTGTCCTCTGTTACAAATAAATGATTCTATAAAAGTAACCACTTAGGTTACTTTTAGGTTGTCCACTTCTAAAATGGGGATAATAATTACATACATATGTCATGAAGTTTTATTAAAAAATGGATAGATGGCCCTGTACATTAAAAAAAAAATAAAGAAAGAAAAATTTATGGGATGAAATCTAGTTGTGTTCCAAATGGGAATTCAGAGAAAACGGGGAAGGAGGAGAGGGGGGTCAACATGTGTATATCTGTGGCAGATTCATGTTGATGTATGGCAAAACCAATACAATATTGTAAAGTAATTAACTTCCAATTAAAATAAATAAATTTATATTTTTAAAAATGCTAGGAAATGACCATATCAGCCCAGTAGTCTGTAATCAGTTGGCAGGGAGTTTTTATTTTTCTAAAGCAACCATAATGCTCCTTTTTTGAAATGCATAAAAAATTGAAGACTATGCCTTTTCATTGTTGTTCTCTGCCTCTGGTTATGAATGTAACACTTTTGAATGTTCCAGAATGACAGCCTTAAAACAAAGTGAAAAGAATGTACTTGCCTAGCACATTCAGCTCTAAAATCTGATTTCTGGAAGCTCTTGATAGCCTTTCCAATACTATTAAGTTTATGTTTGCCTGGTGAGGAAAACCACCAGTCACTTCAGTCAACCACCTAGTGATCAGCTATTCTAGAAAGGAAAAAAATAACAAATTGTATTCATATGTGTTTTCCCCTTCAAAACTTTGTTTTGCCATGGTAAAAAGTTATTCTCAATTTTGAGAAGCCTATTCATTCTGAGAACTATTATTTCATATACTTAATTGACAAGTGGCTACTTAAAATAGTATTCATAACAGAAGAATAGGAATAATCTTTGATGTACGTTAAAACTAATATATTTCACCCTGTTAGGTTTTCATTAAGTAAAGTATTTATATTTATCACATTGGATCTATAATTTAGGTCATGTAAATTAGTTTTTGTTGGATACATTAAAGCTTATGATTATGAGAGCACACTCTAAAGTTCTTAGTCACGTTACGAGTTTGCCTTCAGAATCTAAATATATGAACCTTGAAAATTAGCTGAAATTTTTGAGACCTTAACAATGACTATCTCTCAGTGCTGGGTAAGCTGAGAATGTCCCTTCTTCATGTCCTCACATGACTCCCTAGTTGCCTAGATAATTTCTACTTCAGCCAAGAAAATTACCAGGTGTTTTTGTTGTGGATATTTGTGCTTGCTTTGTTTATTTGCTTTGCTCCACACAACTGCTGAGGGGCTTCACCATTGGGTCAACAGTAAAAAAACTACTTGCAATCCAGGAGACAAGGCTTCTATCTCTAGGTTGGGAAGATCCCCTGAAGTAGGGAATGGTGGAATGAGTAGGACTCACTTCAATATTCTTGCCTGAAATATCTCATGGACAGAGGAACCTGGTGGGCTACAGTCCATGGGATCTCATAGAGCAGGACACAACTAAGTGTCTGAGCATGAACATCAATCACTGAGATTGCCTGAAGAGAGTTCACAGTGAAAATCTGTTGGATTCCTATAACCATTATAATCTTTCTCAGTGGTTCATTTTAAACCTCTCATCAACTTCTAGTCAAAATGCTTTTTCAACCTCTCGACAATTTTGTCCTTAGTCTGGTTTTATGACGTTAATACGTTGTCTGAAGTTCTGCCAAGACACCCAGGAGTGACCTTCTTATTTGCCCTCCACCAAATATAGCCTTTGGGGCTTCCTTGGTGGCTCAGAGGTTAAAGTATCTGCCTGCAATGTAGGAGACCTGGGTTCGATCCCTGAGTTGGGAAGATCCCCTGGAGAAGGAAATGGCAACCCACTCCAGTATTCTTGCCTGGTGAATCCCATGGACGGAGGAGCCTGGTGGTGGGCTATAGTCCATGGGGTCGCAAAGAGTCGGACATGACTGAGCAACTTCACTTCAAACATAGCCTTTTACTTGTTCTCCAATTATTTCATATTCTTTCTTAGAGGAGTGTAGAGTACTTCCTAGATTCTTTTAGGTAAATTAGAAGCCTTTTTGGAAACTAGCTAGTTTGGAAAGTGCATATACTGGTCTCATTCATTACCTTTTTATGAATGCTCCAGCTTTGGTGATGAATGCTAGTATATAGTGTCTGTACTTGATGAGGGTACATGCCCCTCACCACATGTCTGTAAAGCTCTGCTGTCATGGTTCCAGAGAGACTAGGAACATATTTCATTGTTTTCTCTTCCAAATGCTGATCATAGATGCTAGTCATCAATGGCCAGATCCTATCCTCCAGGACAGTTGCAAAAGTAGAGACAATGATAAAAGCAGCTGGGTTGCCTAAAGTGCACTAATCTCAGATCCACTGACATAGAATCCCGGAAATATTAGCTTACTGAATTTTTAAGCTGTTGGTTCATTCCAACCAGTAATGCTGATGTGTAAAAATGCAACACAATATCTGTATAAACTTATGTGATTGATTACTTCATTAACTTTACCCATGTTAGTGGGAGGAGCATGAGGCCAGAAGTACTCAGAATTGCTTAAGCACACAGATAAATTTTGTCCTTTTAACACACCACAAACTTCTTTGTCTATCACATGTACTTTCCAAATTTCTCCACAAGCCTAGGCCACTTATAAAATTATATCAGTCATTGGATAGAGCATTTCTAGGCTAAGAAATTAAATTTTCCTTGGTTCTTAGTATCCATAGTGCTTCAAGAAATAAGTACAAATCCTCTATGGATTAAAGGGAATGTTCAAGACATATATTTATGGGTTCTCACATGTTAAAATGTTCAAATATGACCTAATAATAAAAACTCACCAAACACAGAAGAATACAAAGTTCTATGTATGGCAATCAAAATACTCAACACATGGGAGTTTTTAGAGCCTAAAGCTCTCAAAGCCATTCACTTTAAAAATAGAATATAAAATAACCATATATGAAACATGTAAAGAAATAATTTTTATTGAAAAAATGGATCAATAGGACCAGTTACCATGACCAGAAAGAAGGAAAAATAAATCAATTTCTGGATACAAAATTAACTCAGGGACAAATCAATTTATGAATTAAGTCCCAGGTTAGTCACAAAGAAATGCAAATTTTAAAAATTGATAATACATTTTAAAAGACCAACCAGAATAGTTTGAAGGGAGAAGATTTGAAACATGAGAGAATAATTAAATGAGAAGGATGATGGACTGAAAGGCCTAAAAGGCCTTTTCATTTGGAGGAATGGCATACCAATTTTTAATTGATTAACTTTTAAAATACCAATTATGGTTAATTTCAGGTATTAATGCTAAAAAATATAATTTCCAAACAAACTTGGGGGAAGAAACCAATATATAATAAATAGGCAATATGTATTCAAAGAACATTAGTTTATTATTTTTAAAATCATGTAAAATTTACCATGTAACATACTGGAGAAGAGATTTGTATGACCCTCTCAATCATTCAAGAAAAAGCATTTGGAAAAATCCAATACACATTTATAATAAAAAATATAAAAACTAGAGATAAGTGTTTTATATTCCCATAAAGCTAATTTACCAAAACATAAATTTTTAGAAGTAATTGGAGGGATTTTACAAGGTTTGCTTAAAATAAATACACAAGCCAATTCCCCATCTATAAAAATGTAAAAAATGATTAACAACTTATTTTAAATGACTATATGACTATAATATCAAAAAAAGTTTAACGTATCTGAATATTCCCAACAAAATACTCTCAGAAACTTTAAAAAGTATATGCGGGGATGACCCAGAGAGACGTTGTGGTGAGGGGGGTGGCAGGGGGGTTCATGTTTGGGAACGCATGTACACCAGTGGTGGATTCATGTCAATGTATGGCAAAACCAATACAGAATTGTAAAGTAAAATAAAAACTAAATTAATTATTTTAAAAAAAGTATAGCATTTTATAGAATAATATTACAAATAAATTATTAAAAAAATAAGCCATGCTCATGTATGAGGAAACATGTCAGTTCTTAGCACATTAAACTTAGATTCAATACAGTTCTAATGAAAATCTCAATATGTGTTGTTGCAAGGAATTTGACAAAATAATTCTAGCATACATATAAATGTGTGAATACTTAAGAATTGTCAATGCACAACAAAAGAAGATCAAAGAGGTAGAATTTTCTTTCCAGATTTCAATGGTTATAATAAAACTATATTAATTAGGATCAGTTCGATCAGTTCAGTCAGTTCAGTCGCTCAGTCGTGTCCGACTCTTTGCGACCCCATGAATCGCAGCACGCCAGGCCTCCCTGTCCATCACCATCTCCCGAAGTTCACTCAGACTCACGTTCATTGAGTCAGTGATGCCAACCAGCCATCTCATCCTCTGTCGTCCCCTTCTCCTCCTGCCCGCAATCGCGGCTGAGAGGAGCTACCCCATGTCTGAGATCAGGAGCAGCGGCCTAGAATGCCAGGCTGTGACGGCACAGGAACGGCGGAGAGGAGCTACTGTGCATCCGAGGTCAGGGGCGGTGGCCGGGAGGAGCTATCCCACGTTGAAGGTCAGGAAGAGCAGCGGTAAGGACATACCCCATGTCCAAGGTAAGGAGCAGTGGCTGTGCTTTGCTGGAGCAGCCGTGAAGAGATACCTCATGCCCAAGGTAAGAGAAATCCAAGTAAGATGGTAGGTGTTGCAAGAGGGCATCAGAGGTCAGACACACTGAAACCATACTCACAGAAAACTAGTTAATCTAATCACACTAGGACCACAACCTCGTCTAACTCAGTGAAACCAAGCCATGCCTGCGGGGCAACCCAAGACGGGCAGGTCATGGTGGAGAGGTCTGACACAATGTGGTTCACTGGAGAAGGGAATGGCAAGCCACTTCAGTATTCTTGCCTTGAGAACCCCATGAACAGTAGGAAAAGGCAAAATGATAGGATACCGAAAGAGGAACTCCCCAGGTCATTAGGTGCCCAATATGCTACTGGAGATCAGTGGAGAAATAACTCCAGAAAGAATGAAGGGATGGAGCCAAAGCAAAAACAATACCCAGTTGTGGATGAGACTGATGATAGAAGCAAGATCCAATGCTGTAAAGAGCAATATTGCATAGGAACCTGGAATGTCAGGTCCATGAATAAAGGCAAATTGGAAGTGGTCGAACAAGAGGTGGCAAGGGTGAACGTCGACATTCTAGGAATCAGCGAACTAAAATGGACTGGAATGCGTGAATTTAACTCAGATGACCATTATATCTACTAGTACGGGCAGCAATCCCTCAGAAGAAATGGAGTAGCCATCATGGTCAACAAAAGAGTCCGAAATGCAGTACTTGGATGCAATCTCAAAAACGACAGAATGATCTCTGTTCGTCTCCAAGGCAAACCATTCAATATCACAGTTATCCAAGTCTATGCCCCAACCAGTAACGCTGAAGAAGCTGAAGTTGAACGGTTTTATGAAGACCTACAAGACCTTGTAGAACTAACACCCCAAAAAGATGTCCTTTTCATTATAGGGGACTGGAATGCTAAAGTAGGAACTCAAGAAACACCTGGAGTAACAGGCAAATTTGGCCTTGGAATGCGGAATGAAGCAGGGCGAAGACTAATAGAGTTTTGCCAAGAAAATAGAGTTTAATTAGGATAATGTGATGTTGATGAACAGAACAAAACATAAAACAAGTGAAAAAGTACAATGTTAGAAACAGATAGGAACACATGAGGAAATAAGATATTGGGTAAACCAGCACTATTGGTTAATAGAGTAAGATCAGTCATCACTTTAAAAATAGAGAAAGATTAATTGTTTCCAAATTAAAAACAATAGTAAAAGTGGAAGTTTTCCTCATAGTATGTGACAATATACTAAACTTAAATATGAAAAGCAAAATTATAAACAATTTAAATCACATTAGATTATTTTTTATTTATTTATTTAATTTGTTTATTTATTATTATTTTTTAAATTTTACTTTACAATTCTGTATTGGTTTTGCCATACATTGATTATTTTTATAAACTTGGGGAAAGGTGTGTTTTTACAGAAGACTTTAAAAACAGCATGAAGAAGATTTATCAATAGAGAAATCTTAAAATTAAAATTTTAGGTTCTTGGAAAATACTGTAAGTAAAGGAAACAGGCCAGTCACAAATGAGAGTAACTGATACTTCCATAGAGCCATGATGCAAAGTATCTGAAAGTTTAGACCTATCCCTTTACTTTGGCTGTTGTTACAACCACATAATTCCTTAAGAAAGGAAGCTTTGCAGAACAAAATTATGACATTACATTAGGATCCTGTAAATGTACCTTGATTCTTCTTCATTCTGGTGTCTATTGACTTAGTCTCGAGTTGAAAGTAAACTAAGATTCTAGATTATTGTCTTGATTCTGGCCTCAGTCTTCCAAATCTAAATTTGTTTGGTATAGATCATTTTAATATGAATCAAAGTAAAACTATAGCTTTCTTATTTTTCTTCCTAAGGGATCCATCATTAATTAGTGACCAAATAAGCTATGCATATTTGACTTTTCTTGAGATCTGATGGTCACCTTCTCCCTATTTGTCACCTTGCGATGACTTTATATTTACTCTGGCTTTTAAGCATCTACAGGTGAGGCAAATGTGTGGTTCAAAATCTTATTTATGTTAATAAAACAATGTCGTGCCTCAAGTAGACACAGGTTATGTGGGAATATTGATGCCTTTAGTCCTTTGTCAGTCAGACAGTGACTGAGGTAATTGGAACCTTCTGGACAGTACTCTTTAGTTATAGCAGATTTATCACCTTACCCTGGCATGCTATACCAATTGTACAAATAATATTTACAGTATATGTCATAAAATGAGAAAAACTGGAAAATAGTATGCTGGACCATCATTTATCTCACAAGTAATTGGTACTCACATGTATTGCTGAGATCAAGGAGACCATTGTAATTATAATGTAGTCCCAGGCATTCCTGAATGTGAGAGAGCAATAAAATATTTTTTTTTATTTTTCTAAATAATTTGGCATTCCATACTCCTGTCTATTCTTTGAATGAAGTGGGAAAAGATAGTGTCTTCAAGGACATTCTCAGATGTGTTTTGGGAGACACACAGTTAATTAAAAAAAACAGTAAATAATTTTTAATATTCTTCCTCTACATTGTGACAAATTGTTTCTAACCCTTGGATGCCATTTGGGGTTGGCCAATCTTAGATCTAGGTTAACACACATCAACTGCCAATCTCACGAGAATGTATTTAACTGCTAAAGTCAGTGGAGTTACTACAAATTTTCTAGCAATTGCTAAAATTTTAATTGCTACAATTTCAGCTCGCTGCAAATTTCCGTTCCACCTTCCTTTTCAAGAATCCTTATAACCACTAGTAGCAACATTACCCAATTTATCACTGATTCCTACGTCACATTCTCATGTTATTTCAAGGCCAGTTTGATTCCAGAGGTCCACATGCATTTGACCATGAAGAGAACCATTAGATTTTCTGTCCTACCTCATACAAATAAAACTATTTTTACACATTTTACTTTGTAAGATGTAAAATCCCTAGGTTTTTAATGTGCACCAAAGATTTTTAGTTTACTTTTTGAATCCTATTCTTTTTCAACTCTTCTCCTAACTTTTTCTACAGAGTACCAGTGGGAAAATGAATTCAATTATGTAAGTTAGTATGCACCATGTGCAAATATTCAAAGAACTAAAATTTTGGTGGTCACAGCCCTACAACTACCAAACTAAGGTCACACAAAGACCCTTGATGTCCCTCTCTACCATAGGCATACTCTGTCTTGATATGAGCTCTGTTGTTTCGAATCATCGTTAGTTCATATGATTAGAGGAACTACCTCATCTATCCATCAAGGGCCTTAGTGCACACTTTCTCCATTTATCACTTTTCTGTCTTTTGATGGGGTTTCCCAAGTGGCTCAGTGATAAAGAATCTGCCTGCCAATGCAAGAGACACAGGTTCGATCCCAGGGTTGGGAAAATCCCCTGGAGAAAGGACTGGCAACCCATTCAAGTATTCTTGCCTGAGAGATCACATGAACAGAGTAGCCTTGTGGGCTACAGTCCATGGGGTTGCAAAGAGATAACTTAGTGGTTAAGTTGTCTTAGTCAACTTAGTCTAATAATAATAACATGTCAAAATAATAACATGTTTGGTAGCTTAACTTTTTGTTATTGTGTAGCCATGTTCTTTAATTCTGCATTAACACAGAACTTTACAGTACAGCATCATTGATATATAAAATCAATATGTATACTTAATTTTATTTACATTATTTCTTTTTATTCCTTCTTTCATGTCTACTCTTTGTATAATATTCCTTCTTCTCAAAAACACTTTTTAATGTTCTTGTGACAGGCTTTTCCTCCTGTAAACCTTATGTCCTTATATTTATTCCATGTCACTCTGCCAGATAATCTCTGGGAGGAAAGTATGGGACACCTACCAAATGTGGGGGTGTCCACCACACTTTCATTATTCTTTATCAAACTCTTGCTTAAAACTGATGTTTTCCTCTTTTGTAAGCTCTGACTACATGGTGGCATTTCAATTTTAAAAAGCTTCAAACCCATATTCTACACATTATTCCTCAACATATCTTATCCTTAAATAGTCCACTGCTTCTTTCTGGTGCCTTGCTCTGAAATAGCACTGACATCTTTTTAGTTATACAATGTGGTGGTTTAACATCTTTGCCCTGTAGATAAACTTCAGCCCTTATAAGAACGTATTGCTCCTCATCATATCAGAGTGGGACCGTGAAGGTGGAGATGCGTTTCATAGTTGTATAAATTTTTATTTATCAGAATCTACATCAGACCACTGAGGTTCTTTATAATATACAATACATGAAAATTATTTTGGAATCATAACACTCTTCTTGATCCAGTGTCAAATATAATATCAGTGATTTATTGCATATTTTAATTCATTTTAGAGTAATATCTAGTTAAGTTGAAACTTTTGCTTTTTCTTTCATACAAAGACTAGCATGTATATTTTTTCTCTAAGAAAAAGAAAACATAAAGAGTTGTAAAATATAACCAAGACTATTCTTTGGCAACTCTACAGTTCCAGTTATCCAATTCATTCTCTCAGTGTGTCTTGTCTAGAAAATCCATAAAGTTTTCCTCTGTTATTTATTTTTCCTATCTCTCCCATAGGGTCTGATGATGTTTCAGTTCCCAAGCAAAGAGCAACAATGAAAACAAAGCTGCCAATGTCTTTTTGTTCTTTTTACATTCCAATTTTATTTTCCAGATATTTAATTTTCTGCTTGAACTAACCCCAGTCAACTTTCTCAGTCTTATCTTGTTCTAATTCCTTTAATGAATCCTAAGGCCTGTCTAAATCAAGCTGATTTCTATGTATGCTTATGCTTTCAGATTTCCATTTTTAATTTTTTTCTACAAAGATGCTCTTTGGTCTTGACTCATCTCCCTGAGGACACATTCCACTTACACCTTAGAATCTACCTCAACTGACACAAAATGTTTCTTGATCCCTCAAGACCTGTGCTAAAGAAGTTTCTTCCTATTGTAAGTAAAAAGAAAAAACGGACTCTGACTTTTAACTCACGACTCACACTTTTCTATCCTATGCTATGTTTATGACCATCTCTCATTAAACACTTTAGATTTTGACATCTGAGAAAATATAATTGTATCTGAATAACATGTATATTTCCCATAGTATACATTGTAAAGTATTTTGTATAATGTAATGTAATTGCATTTCTAAAAAGCATGGAAGTACATATTTCAGTTTAATCGACTAAAATCAAAAGTTTTTTTTTTCTTTTCAAAATTAGAGAAAATGGTTAAAAACAAAAGGAAAAATAGCTGAAAATATCTTGATTTGTTTCAAATATGGAGACGGATAAAGATTCACCAGACAAAAATGAAAATATAATTAGTAAATTAACTAGCTACAAAATTTAAAAATGATAAATGAGTACTATGACTGCTTATTAATTATAAAAAGACAAACTGACCGTTATTTTACATGAATGCAAGATAGATATTGTACGTTCCCTCATATCTCACCCTGGTTTCAATCTACTAAAGAGCAATGGAAGACTCCAGATTTATCAGGGGCAAATTTACTTTGTATTACACAATGATTTTTGGCCATAAAAGAGAATAACAAGTATTTCTGTAGAGATAAGCAAGTTAAAATTACTTAGTCATAAAATATGGTTGACAAATAATGTGGTTTAGTTTTCCTAGTTACTTGTTTGACTCTTTAGTAGGAAACTCTGAATTGGTCACATAATACCTTAGACATTTGTTGATAGCTCTTTTATAAGAGCAAGAAGTAATCAGGAGAAAAAAATTTCATCTAGATAATGTCACTGATTTTGTAGGCAAAGGAATTTTCACAGCTTTTTTTATACTGTGAACAATAAATTATTTTAAATATTACCATTTTATATACTTTTTATTTACAAAAAAAAATAAACATTTGAACAGAGCTGAAATGTGCATAGTCAGAGCATACAACTCAGTATTGGTCTGAGGATAGACTGCAGAAACTAGATTTATCTCCACTTTCTTTTTCTTTCCTTGAAGCTCTCTTATGCACTCCTACTGTGGAAACATGGTACCAACACAGCCATGATGTTTAAAAGCATTTTTTCAAAGCCTCCCATATTAAATATCAGTAGTTAGATGTGACTTTAGTTGCCTGCATTAGTCATACATTGTCTAAAGATGTGTTAGTAAAACATCTGTTTTCACTTTAGTCCCTTGATCAACCAATTTTCTGGCTGAAGGAGCTCAGCCACACAGAACCAGTTCATAGTCTCCACAGACAGAAGGCTCCATCCATCACTGCCAGTAATGCATCCCCTCTTTGCCACCCATGTCTTTATTATATGTACTCTTCTTCACTTCATTACTCTTGTGCTCAGTTCTTCTGAGTATGATGTTATTATCATCTATTGACATGTGTCTCCCAGATGGATATATACCATTCCATCAATGCTGAAAACCTTAGAATATTGCTTTCACTAAGCATAAAGCCTAATTTGACTCATTTGCTGTTTCTCTAAGAACCAGTAAAAATTCCTATTTCCCCCTTACATTAGCAATATCTTTGATTCATAACACCTTTCCTGAAAAATTATGTAGAATTCACCAAGTCTGTGACTATTGCCTCTGTGCTCCAACAAAATTTAAGATTTTGTGCAAACTTTTCTATTTCCCACTTCTCTTGAATCCTAACAGATTCCTCTATTCTTAAAATTATATTTATTCTGTGGAAGCATGACACTTTTAAAATAGCTATTATGCATTTCTATAATAATACTAATTGGTATGAAGTGGTGCTAGTGGTAAAGAATTTGCCTGCCAATGCAGAATATGTAAGAGACACGGGTTCAATACCTGGGTGAGGAAGAGCCCCTGGAAGAGAAAATGACAACCCTCTCCAGTACTGTTGTCTGGGTAATCCCATGAGCAGAGGAGCCTGGCAGGCTAGTCCATCGGGTCACAAAGAATCAGACACAACTTAGCAAGTAAACAACAACAATAAGCCTACATAAACAGAGTGTTTTGGAAGAACAATGATCTCTTATACTCTTAGACTATCTCTTCTTCTAAGTCACATATTCATGTATTAATTTTAAAAAAATTGTCTGATGACAATATCAGAAACCCTAAATTTTTAGTGCTTGTGTTTACTTGGTATAACTTTGCCCACCCATTCAGACTTCATGAGTCTAGGTATTTTAGGTAAGACTCTTACACAGAATAAACTTATATTTTGATTAGTGTGCAAATCCAAAAGCAAAAGATTTAAACTCTTTTATAAATATTGACATGAATGCTATGCTTAGTTTCCTATTTTCAGGAGATCTTAAGTTATTTCATGTGTGTTTTACATATATTATTCCATATATGGTATATTTTTTCTGCTCTTTTGTACTAATTCTGGTATTTATAAAAGTTCTGATTTGTTCAAATCATTACCATATAGTAATATATTTCATGATGCCCTTAGTCTTATTTTTAATTAAATAGGTTTCTACATTTAATTTTATTATCTTCATATGATATCCTTGACTTTCACTATTACCTGTGTAATCATCAGTGAGTTTATTTTACTTTCTCACATTTCTACTTTTATGGAATTTATAAAACTTAAATATTATTGGCTCATTAGTTTCCCATATTTCATTCTAGTAACTATAGTTAAATATATTTATTGCTGAGCATAGTTTTTCACTGAAGTTGCAGCAGGCTAGTTGATCTTTCAGAAAGAAAGAATGACAGTATTCTTACAAATTTCATTATTGTATCATTCCTTAAAATTGGAGGATAGCTTGTCTGAAGTTTAAAAATTTGCACATAATTTTCTCTTTGTGGTTCTTAAAGTATTTCACTGTTATCTTCTTTTGTATGTTATAAAAAAGCTGGTGATGACTTGATTTTTCTCTATAAGAAATAATAATTTTACTTGGATTTTTTTGCATTTTTCCCTATGAATTTATAGTCTAACAGTTTTACAATGATGTGTCCTAAAATTGTCAATCATGGTACAACCTTCCTACTTAAACACTGAACTTTCAATATAGAGATTAAAACTAAAATTAATAGTTTTAAATATTATTTCCACCACCACCCCACCTTGTGTTGCTTGTTCTTCTTTGAGATCTCCCAAGATGGCACCCCACTCCAGTACTCTTGCCTGGAAAATCCCATGGACAGAGGAGCCTGGTAGGCTGCGGTCCATGGGGTCACGAAGAGTCGGACACGACTGAGCGACTTCCCTTTAGGGTGAGGGGGGTCCCCTGAGAACTCAGCTGGTAAAGAATATGCCTAGAATGCAGGAGACCCCTGTTTGATTCCTGGCTGGGGAAGATCCACTAGAGAAGGGATAGGCTACCTGCTCCTGTATTTTGCAGCTTCCATTGTGGCTCAGCTGGTAAAGAAAGCTCCCTGGATTGAGAAGATCCCCTGGAGAAGGGAAAGGCTACCCACTTCAGTATTCTGGCCTGGAGAATTCCATGGACTGTATAGTCCTTGGGGTCTCAAAAGAGTCAGACACGACTGAGTGACTTTCACTTAGGGTTAAATTCTGAGTGTTCTAAATATTTCACTTACTCTTTTTTTTTTTTTTTTGCACATATTGTTTCTATTCTCTTCACAGTGAGACATTGCTTCCTGACATTTTATAAATCTGTCTTCCTTCTTTGTTTTGAACTAGTGATTTTCTTCAGTGAATTTTTTCAGTTCTCTTTTCATATCTTACTGTTATTATTTTTAAAATGAGTTTTAAAAATTGTTGATCTGTTGTGCACTTTCTTACTTACAATAGCTAGTTTAAAGATATTTATAGTAGAGCATTTTTTTTTACAGTTTTCTTCCTGCTAGCTTAGTGTTTTCATTACATGAAAATTCTGCTCCTCACTTTTTCTGTCTTATAATATATCATGAATGATATATCATTTTTATGTTTGATTTCTGACTTTTCTCATTTATTATGTTTAATTTTTCATTAAGAGACACTAGCAATTATTTCTATAAATTATGTTAATTGTTTCATTAGCTAAGTTTCTTGTTACAGGATTAATTCTGTATGTGTACTCAGTTACTCAGTCATGTCTGACTCTTTGTGACCTTATGGACTATAGTCCACCAGGCTCCTCTGTCCTTGGGATTCTCCAGGTAAGAATACTGGAGTGGTTTGCCATTTCATGGAGAAGGCAATGGCACCCCACTCCAGTACTCTTGCCTGGAAAATCCCATGGACAGAGGAGCCTGGTAGGCTGCAGTCCATGGGGTCGCTGAGAGTTGGACAAGACTCAGTGACTTCACTTTCACTTTTCAGTTTCATGCACTGGAGAAGGAAATGGCAACCCACTCCAGTGTTCTTGCTTGGAGAATCCCAGGGACGGCAGAGCCTGGTGGGCTGCCATCTATGGGGTTGCACAGAGTTGGACACACTGAAGCAACTTAGCAGTTGCTATTTCATCCTCCAGGGGATCTTCCCAACCCAGGATTGAACCAGTGTCTCCTGAGGCTCCTGCACTGGAGACAGATTCTTCACCTCTGAGCCACCTGGGAAGCCCAAACTGAAGAGCATTTATTTCAATAAAATATTTCATTAAAAACAACTTTGATTTTCAGTAATGTGATACTCTTGTTTCTGTGAGACTTTTATTTATACTACTTTATTTTCCTTTTCTTCTGTACAAAATCAACTCCCCTGTGAAAGTTGCTTCCTTTTCACCAGCACTGCCATCCTAAGGCTGCCCTCTGATCCTATCCACAGTTGAGAACATGTATCAACTTTCCAGTAACCAGTGCTGTGCTCTACTAAATCTTGCTTCTGTTCTCATTATTTTCCGTTCACCATAGGAATCTTCTTTATTGGTGATAATATCTGTGCCTGCAACCACTAGAATACCACTGCACTCATCTTTTTTTCCTACTGGATTCTCTGCTCTGTTCTAAAGGCCTGCTTCAGGAGTTTCTTTCATTTATGCATAAACTCAAGGTCAATGGAATCTCTGTCTCCTTATCCTTCTGTAGACATGAATTGCAGCTGGATTTATTTTCTCTTTCTGTTGAATTCTATAGTTTTCAAGGATGTGGATGGCAGTTTATGTAATATAGTAACTTTTGTTACTGTCATCCCTGATGACTCAGATGGTAAAGAATATGCGGGAGACTGGGGTTTCATCTCCAGGTCAGGAAGAACCCCTGGAGAAGAGAATGACAACCCTCTCCAGTATTCTTGCCTGGAGAGTTCCACGGACAGAGAAGCCTGATTGGGTACACTTTATGGGGTCATAAAGAGTCAAATACCACTGAGCGAGTAACACACTACATCCTAGGAAAGCATCTATCCATCATTGTTAGTTGTTTTGAGGGGAGAGGTAGGAGGGATGATATCTGAATAGTTTTATTAAATCTTAGCAATAATTTATGCAATTGAAAGATATAAAGGAAGTTATATAAAAAGTTAAAGCATTTTAAAGACAAAAAGATATGTTTCAACATTTATATTATAGTCTTTTAAAATTCTTGCTATACCCATTTGTTTCTAGTTGTATATGAAACATTTATATTTCAGATACAACATGATGTCTGTTGCATTACCTTCATATTACATACTTTGTAAATTATTGTTCTTAAGAAGTAATATACTGCCTATAAAGGGCAACAAAATTTGCCATGCTAAATTGTGTCTCTGTGGCATAAGGATAATTTTAGATTTTTTTTTTTTTTTTAACCATAAGTGAGGATCAGGCTGCTTGCTACTCTAAAGTCAATAGGCAAGGTTAATGGAGAAGAAACTGCTTTTTTTCAGAGGCTGGTAATGGGTGATGTGTGTGTGGTGATGATGGTGGTGTCGGGGGGTGGGGGATTCCTGTCCAAAGGTTGACTCTCCCACACTAACAATCATTGGCCATAAATTTCATAGGTAAAGGGAGAGAAACATACAGTCAGCTCTGTTAGTCATCTTGAAATTATTCATGCAGTGGTCTGATCAGCCTCATCACTTTTAAGTACCCTTTTATTTGTCAGTTCCAGGGTCAGTTTGTTCCCATTTCTTTGAGGCCAGCTCTTGAAATATGGCAGCTATGTCATGGTTGCAGCCTGGTCATCTTACTTCTTCCACCTGGTGGGGCTTTTAGACTCTATAAGACTATAAGAATTTAGACTCTATAAGACTCTATAAGCTCACAGGATATGGCTCAGGATATTATCTCTCACCCTTGTTGTTCAGTAGGTAAATCATGTCTGACTCTTTGCTGCCCCATGGACTGCAGCACACCAGGCTTCACTGTCCTTCAATATCTCCCAAAGTTTGTTCAAACTCATGTCCATTGAGTTGGTGATATTATCTAACCATCTCATCCTCTGTCGCCCCCTTCTCCTTTTGCCTTCAGTCTTTCCCAGCAGTAGGATCTTTTTCAAGAAGTTGGCTCTTTGCATTAGGTGGCCAAAGTGTTAGAGCTTCAGCTTCAGCATCAGTCCTTCCAATGGACATTCAAGGTTGATTTCTTTTATGATTGACTAGTTTGATCTCCTTGCAGCCCAAGGGATTCTCAAGAAGCTCCTCCAGCCCAAAATTCAAAACTGTAGTTCTTCAGGTCTAACCCTTCTTCATGGTACAACTCTCACATCTGTACGTGACTACTGGGGAAACCAGAATTTTGAATATATGGATTTTGTCAGCAAAGTGATGCCTCTGCTTTTTAATACACTGTCTAGGTTTGCATTGCTTTTCTTCCAAGGAGCAAGAGTCTTTTAATTTCATGGCTGCAGTCATCCCCTTGAAAAGAAACTAAAGGTCCTTTACTTACCTTTATGACTAAATATTATTATTTAGTCTTGTTCAACTGTTTTCTTTTGTTTCTTCACTTTCTCACTTCTCTGCTTAATTTGTTTCTTTGGCTAAAGTTTCTCCACAGACAAAAGGTGCTGTAGCCACATGTTCCAGGAAACAAACTTACTCAGAAGGACAATGCAGATAGTGGAGTGCAGTTTATTACACTGGTGAGACCAAGGCAGAATCTCCTCTAAGCTAAAGACCCCAATCAGCATTTGTGAAACTCTTTTATACCCCTTGTGTATGTGTCTGAACCCACCACTCCAAATTCCTTGAGACTTACATAAACAAAGGAAGAGAAAATACAATCCCAATAACCCCATTATTCACGTGTTATTTATTAAAACAGTTAAACAATTGGTCAATTATCAATATGCCCGAGGTTACACTCAGAGAGGTACAGAAAAATTTATGGCCTGTCGAGAGGCAGAGGAGATTAGTGTATGTTTTCTCTTAGGCGATGAGTAACCTGGATACGGCGGGTCATGGTGGAAAGGTCTGACACAATGTGGTCCACTGGAGAAGGGAATGGCAAACCACTTCAGTGTTCCTACCTTGAGAACCCAATGAACAGTATGAAAAGGCAAAATAATAAGATACTGAATGAGGAACTCCCCAGGTCAGTAGGTGCCCAATATGCTACTGGAGATTAGTGGAGAAATAACTCCAGAAAGAATGAAGGGATGGAGCCAAAGCAAAAAACATACCGAGCTGTGGATGTGACTGGTGATAGAAACAAACCCCAATGCTGTAAAGAGCAATATTGCATAGGAACCTAGAATGTCAGGTCCATGAATCAAGGCAAATTGGAAGTGGTCAAACAAGAGATGGCAAGAGTGAACGTTGACATTCTAGGAATCAGAGAACTAAAATGGACTGGAATGGGTGAATTTAACTCAGATGACCA
>NW_024070204.1:23917675-23980705 GCF_014754425.2 Oryx dammah
ATCTCAAAAACGACAGAATGATCTCTGTTCGTCTCCAAGGCAAACCATTCAATATCACAGTTATCCAAGTCTATGCCCCAACCAGTAATACTGAAGAAGCTAAAGTTGAACGGTTCTATGAAGACCTACAAGACCTTTTAGAACTAACACCCAAAAAAGATGTCATTTTCATTATAGGGGACTAGAAATAAAAAGTAGGAACTCAAGAAACACCTGGAGTAACAGGAAAATTTGGCCTTGGAATGTGGAATGAAGTAGGGCAAAGACTAAAAGAGTTTTGCTAAGAAAATGCACTGGTCATAGCAAACACCCTCTTCCAACAACACGAGAAGACTCTACATATGGACATCACCAGATGGTCAACACCAAAATCAGATTGATTATGTTCTTTGCAGCCAAAGATGGAGAAGCTCTATACAGTCAGCAAAAACAAGACCGAGAACTAACTGTGACTCAGATCATGAACTCCTTATTGCCAAATTCAGACTTAAATGGAAGAAAGTAGGGAAAACCGCCAGACCATTCAGGTATGACCTAAATCAAATCCCTTATGATTATACAGTGGAAATAAGAAATAGATTTAAGGGCCTAGATCTAATAGATAGAGTGCCTGATGAACTATGGAATGAGGTTCATGACATTGTACAGGAGACAGGGATCAAGACCATCCCCATGGAAAAGAAATTCAAAAAAGCAAAATGGCTGTCTGGGAAGCCTTAATAATAGCTGTGAAAAGAAGAGAAGCAAAAAGCAAAGGAGAAAAGGATAGATATAAGCATCTGAATGTAGAGTTCCAAAGAATAGCAAGAAGAGATAAGGAAGCCTTCCTCAGCAATCAATACAAACAAATAGAGGAAAAAAACAGAATGGGAAAGACGAGAGATCTCTTCAAGAAAATTAGAGATACCAAAAGAACATTTAATGCAAAGATGGACTCAATAAAGGACAGATGGTATAGACCTAACAGAAGCAGAAGATATTAAGAAGAGGTGGCAAGAATACACAGAAGAACAGTACAAAAAAGATTTTCATGACCACGATAATCACGATGGTGTGATCAGTCACCTAGAGACAGATATCCTGGAATGTGAAGTCAAGTGGGCCTTAGAAAGCATCTCTACAAACAAAGCTAGTGGAGGTGATGGAATTCCAGTGGAGCTATTTCAAATCCTAAAAGATGATGCTGTGAAAGTGCTGCACTGAATATGCCAGCAAATTTGGAAAACTCAGCAGTGGCCACAGGACTGGAAAAGGTCAGTTTTCATTGCAATCCCAAAGAAAGGCAATGCCAAAGAATGCTCAAACTACCGCACAATTGTACTCATCTCACACGCTAGTAAAGTAATGCTCAAAATTCTCCAAGCCAGGCTTCAGCAATATGTGAACTGTGAACTTCCTGACGTTCAAGCTGGTTTTAAAAAAGGCAGAAGAACCAGAGACCAAATTGCCAACATCCACTGGATCATGGAAAAAGCAAGAGAGTTCCAGAAAAACATCTATTTCTGCTTTATTGACTATGCCAAAGCCTTTGACTGTGTGGACCACAATAAACTGTGGAAAATTCTGAAAGAGATGGGAATATCAGACCACCTGACCTGCCTCTTGAGAAATCTGTATGCAGGTCAGGAAGCAACAGTTAGAACTGGCCATGAAACAACAGACTGGTTCCAAATAGGGAAAGGAGCGCGTCAAGGCTGTATATTGTTACCCTGCTTATTTAACTTATATGCAGAGTATATCTGGAAAAACGCTGGGCTGGAAGAAGCACAAGCTGGAATCAAGATTGTCGGGAGAAATATCAATAAATTCAGATATGCAGATGACACCACCCTTATGGCAGGAAGTGAAGAGGGCAGAAAGCCTCTTGGTGAAAGTGAAAGAGGAGAGTGAAAAAGTTGACTTAAAGCTCAATATTCAGAAAACGAAGATCATGGCATCTGGTCCCATCCCTTCATGGGAAATACATGGAAAACAGTGGAAACAGTGTCAGACTTAATTTTGGGGGCTCCAAAATCACTGCAGATGGTGACTGCAGCCATGAAATTAAAAGACGCTTACTCCTTGGAAGAAAAGTTATGACCAACCTAGATAGCATATTCAAAAGCAGAGACATTACTTTGCCGACTAAGGTCCGTGTAGTGAAGGCTATGGTTTTTCCTGTGGTCATGTATGGATGTGAAAGTTGGACTGTGAAGAAGGCTGAGCGCCAAAAAATTTATACTTTTGAACTGTGGTGTTGGAGAAGACTCTTAAGGGTCCCTCGGACTGCAAGGACATCCAACCAGTCCATTCTGAAGGAGATCAGCCCTGGGGTTTCTTTGGAAGGAATGATGCTAAAGCTGAAACTCCAGTACTTTGGCTATCTCGTGTGAAGAATTGACTCATTGGAAAAGACTCTGATTCTGAGAGGGATTGGTGGCAGGAGGAGAAGGGGATGACAGAGAATGAGATGGCTGGATGGCATCACTGACTCGATGGACGTGAGTCTGAGTGAACTCCGGGAGTTGGTGGTGGGCAGGGAGGCCTGGCATGCTGCTATTCATGGGGTCGCAAAGAATTGGACACAACTGAGCCACTGAACTGAACTGAACTGAACCTGGATGCAATCTTCAAGGTTCCCCTGTCCAGAGTGGTTCTTCTCATTCTGTTGTCGTTTCCATAGGCACTAAACACAGATTTAGCATCCATTGGAGAGGTAGCCAAGCATGATCAGCATGAACAGGCCTAAGATGGAGTCCAGGGCCTATGAATTCCTTCTTCAAAAGCAGGCTGAAGGTGTGGGAGAAAGGATCAGAGGGCCCTGTTCTATTTCAGGCTGATTATTTTTAAGAAACAACAGATCTAGAAACATCTCTGAAAGTCAAGTTACCCTTTTGTCAGAAATATTTATAAGAGAAATATCCATTTTTAAGCGTATCTTCTTTTTTCCTAAATGGGGAAGAATACTTAATTCCCTAGAAACTCTTTATCAATGGAGAAGGCAGGTATCTAAATCTGCATATCAATTCAACCTTTTAAAATGTTTTCTTTTGATAGCCTTCTTTAACTACCCTCCTCCCCCTACATGTACTTTTGTTTTTAGCTGGAGATAGTACTTATGATGGTTTGTGTGTGTGTTAGTTGCTCATTCCTGTCTGACTATTTGGGACCCCATGGACTGTAGCCTGACTGGCTCCTCTGCTCACAGGATTTCCTAGGCAAGAATACTGGAGTGGGTAGCCATTTCCTTCTTCAGGGAATCTTCCCCACCCAGGGATCATACCTGGATCTCCTGCATTGCATGTTGATTCTTTACCATGTGACCAGCAGGGAAGCCCACTTATGATGTTTGCTTGGGCTAATTTGGATAGTTACTAAGTTTTCCTGGTTGTCTCTCTTGTACACAGGTAATATACATGTCATTAAGCTTGTTTGTTTTGCTCTTGTTGATCTTTTATTGCATCCAAGTACTGCATTTTGGACTCTTTTGTGGACCGTGACGGCTACTCTATTTCTTCTAAGGGATTCCTACCCGCAGTAGTAGATATATGGTCATCTGAGTTAAATTCACCCATTCCAGTCCATTTTAGTTCGCTGATTCCTAGAATGTCGACGTTCACTCTTCCCATCTCCTGTTTGACCACTTCCAATTTGCATTGATTCATGGACCTGACATTCCAGGTTCCTATGCAATATTGCTCTTTACAGCCTTGGATCTTGCTTCTATCACCAGTCACATCCATAACTGGGTATTGTTTTCGCTTTGGCTTCCTCCCTTCATTCTTTCTGGAGTTATTTCTCCACTGATCTTGGGCAGCTAATGACCTGGGGAGTTCCTCTTTCAGTATCCTATCTTTTTTTTTTTTTTTTTAATTTTTATTTTTACTTTGTCGAAGTATCCTATCATTTTGCCTTTTCCTACTGTTCATGGGGTTCTCAAGGCAAGAATACTGAAGTGGCTTGCCATTCCCTTCTCCAGTGGACCACATTGTGTCAGACCTCTCCACCATGTCCGCCCAACTTCGGTGGCCCCACAGGGCATGGCTTAGTTTCATTGAGCTAGACAAGGCTGTGGTCCTAGTGTGATTAGATTGACTAGTTTTCTGTGATTATGGTTTCAGTGTGTCTGCCCACTTGCTTGGGTTTCTCTTACCTTGGACGTGGTGTATCTATTCACAGCTCATCCAGCAAAGTGCAGCCACTGCTCCTTTTACCTTGGATGAGGTGTATCTCCTCACCACCACCCCTCTTGACCTTGAACGTGGAATAGCTCCTCTAGGCCTTCTGACATCTATGCAGCCACTGCTCCTTGGATGTGGGTTCGCTTCTCCCAGCCACCACCCCTGGCCTCTGGCGGGGGTAGCTCCTCTTGGTTGCCACCCCTGACCTCAGACGCAGGATAGCTCCTTTCAGCCACCACCCCTGACCTCTGATGTAGGGTAGCTCCTCCTGGTTGCCCAGTAACGCTGAAGAAGCTCAAGTTGAATGGTTCTATGAAGACCTACAAGACCTTTTAGAACTAACACCACAGAAAGATGTCCTTTTCATTATAGGGGACTGGAATGCAAAAGTAGGAAGTCAAGAAACATCTGGATCAACAGGCAAATTTGGCCTTGGAATGTGGAATGAAGCAGGGCAAAGACTAATAGTTTGCCAAGAAAATGCACTGGTCATAGCAAACACCCTTTTCCAACAACACAAGAGAAGACTCTACACATGGATATCACCAGATGGTTAACACAAAATCAGATTGATTATATTCTTTGCAGCCAAAAATGGAGAAATGCTATACAGTCAACAACAACAAAAAAAAAAAGACCAGGAGCTGACTGTATCTCAGATCATGAACCCCTTATTGCCGAATTCAGACTTAAATGGAAGAAAGTAGGGAAAACCACTAGACCATTCAGGTATGACCTAAATCAAATCCCTTATGATTATACAGTGGAACTGAGAAATAGATTTAAGGGCCTAGATCTGATAGACAGAGTGCCTAATGAACTATAGACAGAGGTTCATGACATTGTACAGGAGACAGGGATCAAGACCATCCCCATGGAAAAGAAATGCAAAAAAGCAAAATGGCTGTCTGAGGAGGCCTTACAAATAGCTGTGAAAAGAAGAGAAGTGAAAAGCAAAGGAGAAAAGGAAAGATATAAGCATCTGAATGCAGAGTTCCAAAGAATAGCAAGAAGAGATAAGAAAGCCTTCCTCGGTGATCAATGGAAAGAAGTAGAGGAAAAGAACAGAATGGGAAAGACTAGAGATCTCTTCAAGAAAATTAGAGATACCAAAAGAACATTTCATGCAAAGATGGGTTCGATAAAGGACAGAAATGGTATGGACCTAACAGAAGCAGAAGATATTAAGAAGAGGTGGCAAGAATACACAGAAGAACAGTACAAAAAAGATTTTCACGACCACGATAATCACGATGGTGTGATCACTCACCTAGAGACAGATATCCTGGAATGTGAAGTCAAGTGGGCCTTAGAAAGCATCCCTACAAACAAAGCTAGTGGAGGTGATGGAATTCCAGTTGAGCTGTTTCAAATCCTGAAAGATGATGCTGTGAAAGTGTTGCACTCAATATGCCAGCAAATTTGGAAAACTCAGCAGTGGCCACAGGACTGGAAAAAGTCAGTTTTCATTGCAATCCCAAAGAAAGGCAATGCCAAAGAATGCTCAAACTACCGCACAATTGCACTCATCTCACACGCTAGTAAAGTAATGCTCAAAATTCTCCAAGCCAGGCTTCAGCAATACGTGAACTGTGAACTTCCTGATGTTCAAGCTGGTTTTAGAAAAGGCAGAAGAACCAGAGATCAAATTGCCAACATCCGCTGGATCATGGAAAAAGCAAGAGAGTTCCAGAAAAACATCTATTTCTGCTTTATTGACTATGCTAAAGCCTTTGATTGTGTGGATCACAATAAACTGTGGAAAATTCTGAGAGATGGGAATATTAGACCACCTGACGTGCCTCTTGAGAAACCTATGTGTAGATCAGGAAGCAACAGTTAGAACTGGCCATGGAACAACAGACTGGTTCCAAATAGGAAAAGGAGTGCGTCAAGGCTGTATATTGTCTCTCTGCTTGTTTAACTTCTATGCAGAGTACATCATGAGAAACGCTGGGCTGGAAGAAGCACAAGCTGGAATCAAGATTGCTGGGAGAAATATCAATAACCTCAGATATGCAGATGGCAGCACCCTTATGGCAGAAAGTGAAGAGGAACTAAAAAGTCTCTTGATGAAAGTGAAAGTCGAGAGGGACAAAGTTGGCTTAAAGCTCAACATTCAGAAAACGAAGATCATGGCATCTGGTCCCATCTCTTCATGGGAATAGATGAGGAAACATTGGAAACAGTGTCAGACTTTATTTTTTGGGCTCCAAAATCACTGCAGATGGTGATTGCAAGCCATGAAATTAAAATATGCTTACTCCTTGGAAGAAACGTTATGACCAACCTAGATAGCATATTCAAAAGCAGAGACATTACTTTGGCAACAAAGGTCCGTCTAGTCAAGGCTATGGTTTTTTCCTGTGGTCATGTTAGAGTTGGACTGTGAAGAAAGCTGAGCAGCAAAGAATTGATGCTTTTGAACTGTGGTGTTGGAGAAGACTCTTGAGAGTCCCTTAGACTGCAAGGAGTTCCAACCAGTTCATTGTGAAGGAGATCAGCCTTAGGATTTCTTGGGAGGGAATGATGTTGAAGCTGAAATTCCAATACTTTAGCCACCTCATTTGAAGAATTGACTCATTGGAAAAGGCTGATCTTGGGAGGGATTGGAGGCAAGAGAAGAAGGGGACGACAGAGGATGAGATGGCTGGGTGGCATCACTGACCTGATGGACTTGAGTCTGAGTGAACTCCGGGAGTTGGTGATGGACAGGGAGGCCTGTCGTGCTCGATTCATTGGGTCGCAAAGAGTCGGACACGACTGTGCGACTGAACTGAACTGAACTGAACTGATCTTTTATTACAGGTGGTCTCAGCCTAGAGAAAAATTCTTTTTCATACCCTCCAATTACATCTCTGCATAACAAGTGATTTTTTGGTTATCCTCAAAATTCATTTGTTTGCTAGGACACTTCTTCTTGCTTTCATTCAGTGTACATGTGATTGGTATTCTGGTCCATTTAATATCTTTTATAATAAATATTTTCACAGGAAGACATTTTAGTAATATCAGTTTGTTGAGAAAGTGAATAAAATTAGATATACTACCTTACTCAACTGAAATCTAGCTATTCTTCCTTCTTTGCTCAAGAAAATTAAATAATATTGAGCATAGAAAGATGCACATGAACTCATATACATGCAAAACTTTTTGGATGTTCTTATTTTACCATTTTTGTGTGCTCACTAAGTCATGTCCGACTTTGTGACCCATGGACTGTAGCCCACCAGACTCTTCTGGCCATGGAATTTCCCAGGCAAGAACAATGGAGTGAGTTGCTATGACCTCTTCCAGTGTACCTACCCAACCCAGGGATAGAACCTATGTCTCTTGCATCTCCCTTATTGACAGGTGGATTCTTTACCACTGAGTCACTGGGAAAGCTCCATTTTACCTAACCAAAGTAGAATTGTTGTAATAGTAGAAATAATCGTATATAGTAGAGTTTTTCTAACAATGGCATTAGATATTATTTGATTTCAAAATAACACTATAAGAATATTTTAAAAAGCAGTTAATAACACAGTCACATGAGGCAAGGCATGATGGTGGAAAAGAAAGATGTGTGCTCATCTTCTGTGAAAACTCCAAAATTGCAACTTGTTGCTGAACAACCACTGACGGAGAATGTTGGATTCCACCAAAAAATATACCTGATGTCCAAGGGCAAGGGAGAAGATGATAAGAGGGGTGACATTACATTTAGAATCAAACCACATCACACCAGAGATGCTCAGAGGGCTCAAAATACCTTGTGTGCACAGGACCCAGAGCCCCCACAAGAGACTGAGCCAGACCTGCCTGTGAGTGTTTGAGGGTCTCCTGCAGAGGGATGGGTCAGCAGTGGCCTGCCACTGAGACATGGGCACTGGCTGCAGCAGATCTGCAAGATGCTGTGTGTGAGCCCCACCATAGAGCCACTGAGCAGATAACCCACAAACTGGAGAACAATTATATCAAAGAAGTTCCCCCACTGTTGTGACAGTTCTAGGGCCCATGGCAGATTTCCCAGCCTGAGGATCTGCAAAGGGACTGAGAACCCCTAGGGAATTTGACTTTGAAGGCCAGTGGTATTTGATTTCAGAACTTCCACAGGACTGGGAATACAGACTCTTGAAGGGCAAAAAGAAAACCATCTGTGCACTAGGACCCAGGAGAAAGGAGCAGTAACCCCACAAAAGACTGAGCCAAACTTGCCTGTGAGTGTCCATGAGTCTCCTGTGGAGGCTTGGGTCTACAGTGGCCTGCTGCGGGATCAGGGACACTGAATACAACAGTTCTGGCATACCCCTTTGGAAGGAGATTTCCATTATCTCCATTACCCCTACCATAGTTTGGGCTCAGGCCAAACTACAGGGAGGGAAGACAGCCCCACCCATCAACAGAAAATTGGATTAAAGATTTACTGAGTATGGCCCCACCAATCAGAGTAAAAAGCAAATTCCCCACAGCCAGTCCCTCCCATATGGAAGCTTCTATGAGTGTCTTATCCTTACCCATCAGAGGGCAGACAAAATGGAAACTACAGTTACTGAAAACTAACCAAACTGATCACTTGGAACACAGTGTTGTCTAACTCAATGGAAGTATGAGCAATGCCGTGTAGGGCCACCCAAAATGGATGGGTCATGGTGACTGTTTTTGACAAAACATGGTCTACTGGAGAAGGAAATGACAAACCTCTTCAGTATTCTTGCCTTGAAAACCCAATGAATAGTATGAAAAGGCAAAAAGATATGACACTGAAAGATGAACTCCCCAGGTCAGTAGGTGCCCAATATGCTACTGGAGAAGAGTGGAGAAATAGCTCCAGAAAGAATAAAGAAGCTGAGTCACAGTGTGTCCAGTAGTGGATGTGACTGGTGATAGAAATAAACTCCAATGTTGTAAAGAACAATACTGCTTTGGAACCTGTAATGTTAGGTCCATAAAACAAGGTAAATTGGAAACAGTCAAACAAGAGATGGCAAGAGTGAACACTGACATTTTAGGAATCAGTGATCTAAAATGTACTGGAATGGGCAAATTTAATTCAGATGACCATTATATCTACTACTCTGAGTAAGAATTCCTTAGAAGAAATGGAGTAGCCCTCATAGTCAACAAAAGAGTCTGAAATGCAGTACTTCAGTGCTATCTCAAAAAAGATAGAATGATCTCTGTTCATTTCCAAGGTAAACCATTCTCTATCAAAGTAATGCAAGTCTGTGCTCCAACCACTAATGCCAAAGAAGCTGAACTGTTCTACGAACAGTTCAACAAGACCTTCTAGAACTAACACACACACACACACACACACACAAAATGTCCTTTTCATTATAGGGGACTGGAATGCAAAAGTAGGAAGTCAAGAGATATCTGGAGTAAAGGCAAGTTTGACCATGGAGTACAAAATGAAGCATGGCAAAGGCTAACAGAGCATTGCAAAGAGAGTACACTGGCATAGAAAACACACTCTTCCCACAACATGAGAGACAACTCTACACATGGACATCACCATATGGTAAATACAAAAATCAGATGGATCATATTCTTTGCAGCCAGAGATGGAGAAGATCTATACTTTCCGCAAAAACAAAATGAAGAACACCTGAGTCTCATATCATAAACTCATTATTGCAAAATTCAGACTCAAATAAACTACAGAAAGCCAGTAGGCCATTCAGGTATGATATAAATCAAATGGAAGTGACAAATAGATTAAAGGGATTAAATCTGATAGACAGTGTGCATGAAGAACCATGGACAAAGGTTTATAACATCGTACAAGAGGTGGTTACCAAAAACATCTCCAAGAAGAAGAAATGCAAAAAAGCCAAAATAATTTTCTGAGGAGGCCTTACAAATAGTTGAGAAAAGAAAAGAAGAGAAAGGCAAAGGAGAAAAAGAAAGATATATCCATTCAAATGCAGTGTTCCAAAGAATACCAAGGAGAAGTAACAAAGTTTGCCTAAGTGATCAATGCAAATAAATAGAGGGAAATAATAGAATGAGCAAGACTAGAGATGTTTTCAAGAAAACTAGAGATAGCAAGGGAACGTTTCATGCAAAGATGAAAACAATAAAGGATAGAAGCTGTATGGACCTAAAGAAAGAGAAGATATTAAGAAGAGGTGGCAAGAATACATGGAAGAACTACAAAAAAAGATTTCATGACCCAGCTAACCATAATGGTGTGATCACTCACCTAGAGCCAGACATCCTGGAGTGTGAAGTCAAGTGGGCCTTAGGAAGCATCACTAAGAACAAAGCTAGTGGAAGTGATGGAATTCCAGTGGAGCTATTTCAAATCCTGAAAGATGATGCTGTGAAAGTGCTGCACTCCATATGCCAGCAAATTTGGAAAACTCAGCAGTGGCTACAGGACTGGAAGAAATCAGTTTTCGTTCCAATCCCAAAGAAAGCTAATGCCAAAAAATGTTCAAACTACATGCACAATTGCACTAATCTCACACACTAGGAAAATAATGCTCAAAATTCAATAAGCCAGGCTTCAACAATACATGAACTGAGAACTTCCATATGTTCAAGCTGGATTTATAAAAGGCAGAGCAACCAGAGATTAAATTGCCAACATCTGCTGGATCATAGAAAAACCAAGACAATTCCAGGAAAAAAAATTAAAAAAAAAAAAAAAAAAACATTTACTTCTGCTTCATTGACTATGCTAAAGCCTTTGACTATGTGGATCATAACAATCTGTGGCAAATTCTTAAATAGATGGAAATAACAAATCACCTTACCTGTCTCCTGAGAAGTCTGTATGCAAGTCAAGATGCAACAATTAGAGCCGAACAAAGAACAATGGTCTGGTTCCGAATTGGGAAAGGAGTATGTCAAGGGTGTATATAGTTACCTTGCTTATTTAACTTTAATGCAGATTATGGCCTGTGAAATGCTGGACTGCATGAAGCACAAGCTGCAATCAAGATTATCAGGAGAAATATCAATAACCTCAGATACACAGATGACACCACCCTTATGGCAAAAAGTGAAAAGTAACTGAAGAGCCTCTTGACGAAAATGAAAGAAGAGAGTGAAAAAGTTGGCTTAAAACTCAACATTCAAAAAATGAAAAGCATGGCGTCCAGTCCTATCATTTCATGGCAAATAGATGGAGAAACAATGGAAACAGTGAGAAACTATTTTTTGGGGGTGAGGGGCTCCAAAATCACTGTAGATGGTGACTACAGTCATGAAATTTAAGACACTTGCTCTTTGGAAGAAAAGCTATGACCAAGCTAGATACATATTAAAAATAGAGACATTACTTTACCAGCAAAAGTCTGTCTAGTAAAAGCTATGATTTTTTCCAGTAGTCATGTATGGATATGAGAGTTGATCCATAAAGAAAGCTGAGCACTGAAGAACTGATGCTTTTGAACTGTGGTTTTGGAGAAGACTCTTGAGAATCCCTTAGATAGCAAGATCATACCACTCAATTGTAAGGGAAATCAGATCTGAATATTCATTGGAAGGACAGATGCTGAAGCTGAAGCTCCAATACTTTGGCGACCTGATGTGAAGAACTGGTTCAATGGAAAAGTCCATGATGCTGGGCAAGATTGAAGGCAGGATTATAAGGGGCAACAGAGGATGAGGTGGTTGGATGACACGACCAACTAAATGGACATGAGTCTGAGCAAGATCTGGTAGTTGGTGATGGACAGGGAAGCCATGGACAGGGAAGCTCTAGTCCATGGAGCTGCAAAGAATCAGACATGACTGAGCTATTGAGCTGAACTGAAAGCAGTCACCTGTATACAGGTTATGCAATAGACATTAAATGGATACTTAAGTCTACGGAAGGTGATATAAACCCTATAAACACATTTCTGGAACTTCTAAATTTCATATCTCAAATTATAAATATTCTCATCTCCTTTTAGCTTCTACTCATTAGCAAATATCCTGTGATTTATTACATTGTGTATTCTCAATATTTCCTAAAATAATCAATTTTTTTATTTGTGTGTGAGCTTGATTTGGAATTGTTAAAAGGTAAACTGGAGCATGGGTTTCCTGGGCAACTCAGCTGATAAAGAATCCACCTGCAATACGGGAGACACCATTTTGATTCTTTGGTCTGGAAGTTTCCCTGAATAAGGTATAGGCTACCCACTCCAGTATTCTTGGTCTTCCCTGGTGACTTAGATGGTAAAGAATTCACTGGCAATGTGGGAGACATGAGTTCTTTCCTTGGGTTAGGAAGTTTCCCTGGAGGAGGGCATGGCAACTGATTCCTATATTCTTGCCTAGAGAATTCCATGGACTAGGAACCTAGCAGGTTACAGTTCATAGTGTTGCAAAGAGTCGGACCTGGCTGAGCAACAAAGCACAGGACAGAAAACTGAAGCATATTAAAATGTTAAGAGATTATTTGAGCTAGGCAAATTTGAATCAGGTAGTGCCAAGCTGGAAGTGTTTAAGAGCCCTCCACCAATAACACAGGGATAAATTATATAAAGATAAAGTGGAAGTAATTAAGAAAATAATTGATTGTCCATAGCTTAAAGTCTCATTTGTAATTCATAACTTTGACAGACTTACAGGCTTAGATTTTGGTTTGCCTATATAGGTGTCCACAGCATTAGAGCTACCTTGTTCTAATGGCTGCCTCTTTAATTAATTTAACAAAATTCGCATCAAAGAACTTGAAGCTCAGACATCACCGACTCGATGGACATGAGTTTAAGCAAGCTCCAGGAGTTGGTGTTGGACAGGGAACCTGGTGTGCTACAATCCATGGTGTGGCAAGAGTCAGACATGACTGAGTGACTGAAATGAACTGAATTGAGTTCAGAAATATTCCTACCAAATAATCTTCACACATATTAGATACAAAACTCCCTGCCCCCCATTATTCATAAAGTTAATGTCCTATATTAAAACTTGGAAGAATCATCTGAGAATGCATCTATATATCTTTATATCTGTCTCATAAAGAAAAATCACAATTTATCTCACACAGAATATTTTTGCCATGTGCAGAAGCTTGCACATGTAAAAATGCAAAAATACGCACATGTAAAAATACAATTGTGTTTTTACAATCACTTACCTACATGAAGCAAAGGGCCTGGTATTCAGTATTCAAAAAGCAGAAGTTATATTTGGTAAATAAATTTATAAATGGATAATTTGGAAATTTAGTATAAATTCATTAAATTTATTAACAGTGTTTGAAGGAAGTTTGCTGTTATTCAGTGCCTAAGTCATGCCTGACTCTTTGCAACCCCATAGACTGTAGCACTCCAGCATTATCTATCCTACACCATCTCCTTGAATTTGCTCAAACTCATGTGCATTGAGTCAGTGATACCATCTAATCATCTCATCCTCTGTTGCCCCGTTTCCCCTCTTCCCTCAGTCTTTCCAAGCATCAGGGTCTTTTCCAATGAGTCAGCTCTTTGCATCAGGTGGGCCAAAGTGTTGGAGCTTCAACTTCAGCATCAGCCCTTCCAATGAATATTCAGGTTTGATTTCCTTTGATTTTCTTTAGAATTCACTGATTTGATCTCCTTGCTGCCCAAGGGACTCTCAAGAGTCTTCTCCAGCGCTACAATTTGACAGAATCAATTCTTTGGAACTCAGCCTTCTTTACAGTCACACTCTCACATCTGTACATGACTACTGGAAAAACCATAGAGTTGTCTATACAGACCTTTGTCAGCAAAGTGATGTTTCTGCTTTTTAATTAAAAAAAGAAAGAAAGAATAGTGATGGAAAGAAGAGTTGTCTCTCATTTAGGAAAACTCAGTCACAAAATTCCTTACTCTTGCCAACTACACACTGTTACTTACTGTAGACACTTGCTATCCACCTCTACAAGGATTTAATCATGTGCTGCTGCAGCTGCTGACCTTCAACTGTTACTGAAAGTAGTTAAGGCTGGAGAGTAGAAATGAGAATCTCTGTGCTCTGGTAAAACTGGCAGAACATGTCTTCAGATACATATTTTCAGGACCTGAATTTATGAGCTCAGTCTTTGCATCCACATATCTAGAAAAACATTTAATCCCTTCATGGTGACATCAGCTCCTCGTGACTAGCAGAAATTTTTGCAAAGGCTTTTGATTGCATGAACTCCTCTTTCACCAAAATCACATATATTGAACTATCCCTCTCCCCAGACATACAACTCTTTGGAGTAGTTTCTCAGCACTATCTGAGGTGCTGGCTCCTAGGCTGCAGTCCTCCTTTAGCCCCCAATAAAACTTAACTCGCAACTTTCATTTTGTGCATATTTTAAATTCAATACCTTCACCTTCTAGATGGTGGCCCCTTCAGTCCCTTCTGGACAGTCTGGTGCTATGAGGTATGTGCATGCTAAATCAATTTCAGTAGTGTTCCTACTCTTTGTGATTTTATAGACTGTCACCAGACTCCTCTATCCATGAGATTCTCCAGGGAAGAATACTGGAGTGGGTTGCCATACCCTCTTTCAGGGAATCTTCCTGGCTCAGGTATTGAACCCACCTCTCTTGTGTCTGTCGCATTGGCAGGCGGATTTTTTTTTTTTTTTTTTTTTTAACCACTAGGGACACCTGGAACTTAATGCAAACTGATTGCAGAATCACCCAAGAAAGTGTTTGGTATTGCCCCCTGTTGGTCATATTGTTTTCCGTTAATCAGCTCTGCTGCTACTGCTAAGTTACGTCAGTCCTGTTCGACTCTGTGTGACCCCATAGACGGAAGCCCATGAGGCTACCCCGTCCCTGGGTTCTCCAGGCAAGAACACTGGAGTGGGTTGCCACTTCCTTCTCCAATGCATGAAAGTGAAAAGTGAAAGTGAAGTCGCTCAGTCATGTCCGACTCTTAGTGACCCCATGGACTGCAGCCTATGAGGCTCCTCCATCCATGGGATTTTACAGGCAAGAGTACTGGAGTGGATCGCCATTAAAATCCCTTTAAAAACCCTTAGAGATGACACTAGGGTTAACCAGATTATATACTCTTTCTTCTAACTAGGTATGTATCTTTTTTTCCTTAAAGGTAGAATTCAGTGACTGCCTCCTTTTCCTGATAATTCAGTTAAGTTCAGTTAAGTCGCTCAGTCGTGTCCAACTCTTTGCGACCAGGCCTCCCTGTCTATCCCCAACTCCCGGAGTTCACCCAAACTAATGTCTGTCGAGTCCGTGATGCCATCCAGCCATCTCGTCCTCTGTCGTCCACTTCTCCTCCTGCCCCCAATCCCTCCCAGCATCAGAGTGTTTTCCAATGAGTCAACTCTTCACATGAGGTGGCCAAAGTATTGGAGTTTCAACTTTAGCATCATTCCTTCCGATGAACAACCAAGACTGATCTCCTTTAAGATGATATGGTTGAACCTCCTTGCAGCGCAAGGGACTCTCAAAAGCCTTCTCCAACATCACAGTTCAAAAGCATCAATTCTTTGGTGCTCAACTTTCTTCACAGCCAGTTCTCACATCCATACATGACCACTGGAAAAGTCATAGCCTTGACTAGACAGACCTTTTTTTCAAAGTAATATCTCTGCTTTTGAATATGCTATCTAGGTTGGTCATGACTTTTCTTCCAAGGAGTAAGCATCTTTTAATTTCATGGCTGCAATCATCATCTGAAGTGATTTTGGAGCCCCCCAAAATAAAGTCTGACACTATTTCCACTGTTTCCCCATCTATTTCCCATGAAGGGATGGGACTAGATGCCATGATCTTAGTTTTCTAAATGTTGAGCTTTAAGCCAACTTTTTCACTCTCCTCTTTCACTTTCATCAAGAGGCTTTTTAGTTCCTCTTCACTTTCTGCCATAAGGGTGGTGTCATCTGCATATCTGAGGTTATTGATATTTCTCCCAGCAGTCTTGACTCCAGCTTCTTCCAGCCCACCATTTCTCATGATGTACTCTGCATATACGTTAAATAAGCAGGGTGACAATATACAGCCTTGACGTACTCCTTTTCCTATTTGGAATCAGTCTGATAATTAGTGCAATATACATTGCCAGTCTGTATAATTCATAAATTCTAAAAATTAAGAATAAAAATAATTATTATTCCATTTTCAAGATCAAACCACTGTGCTAATCCCTAGACATAAAAAATAATGCATTAAAATGATGCATTAAAAACCTCACTTTAACACATCTAGCAAATATTTTCCAAAAATATCATGGCAACTCAATCTACCACATTTAAGGAAGCAGTGTTTATCTATCAGACTCTTCCATATTGAACATTGCAAAACTTAAAAAAAAAAAAAAGATTTTCAAGTTTTAAGTTGAAAATGGCATATTCTTTTAATATATACATTTCATTATAAACCGATGAAACTTAGAAAAATTAGTTTAATCTTAACATCTATCTATTTTTCCAATCATTTTCTTAAGCTTTATTCATATAAATTAATAACATTGTATATATTTTTCATTACAAATCCTCATTTTTAAACATTTTGATTAATTTATACTTAATATTCCTGTCCACAACTGCTGATTTTTTTCTTTTAGTATTTTTTTAAATTATTATTTTGGAAATAATTTCCCAGTTAAAAAATGTTTATCCTAAATTATACTTAATAAAGTTTCAATAGAATTTTCTGGGCAGGAATGCTGAAGGGAATTACATTTCCTACTTCAGGGGATCCTTCCTGACCCAGGGATTGAATTGGCATTTCCTACATTGGTTGGCAGTTCACTAGCATCAATTGGGAAGCCCTTATAAAGGTTTACAAATCCTTATTTTACTAAGCCTTTGTATTCTAGCCTTTTAAAATTTTTGTTGGGCAAATACACAGCAAACAAATAGGTCATTTTCACTTTTTTAAAGTATACACTCCAGTGGCTTTAAGTTAAAAACTGTTATCACCCTCTATCTCCAGAATTTTTCATCTTCCCAAGCTTAATCACTGTAGCCATTAAAGAAAAACAAACAGAAATCTTTCCATCAACTATTTCCTTCAAGCTCTGTTAACTGCCTGTCTACTTTCTGTCTCCATGAATTCTAACACTCCAGGTATCTCGTATAAGTGCATCACATTAAAAAATATTCTTTCAGTCTGACTCCAGTCCACATGACCTACTTCCTGACAGTGACATCAGGCCTATTCCAGCCACAGCTTTATATCTGACAGTATGATGTTAGTGTCTAGCATTGATTGGAAGCCTGATACTTTAAAATCTCCATGACAATCCCTTAAAAAATTGCTGAATTTAACCAGATTGGTAGAGTTCGGAGATAGTCACTCAGGCCACAAATCCAATTTTGTTATTACAGTTATGTGATAAAGCACTTTGACCTCCAGTTTTATCACAGGTGGGAATAGTATCAATCATTTCAGTCGCTCAGTCACGTCCAGCTCTTTGCGATCCCATGGAATGCAGTACGCCAAGCCTCCCTGTCCATCACCAACTCCCGACTCATGTCCATTAAGTTGGTGATACCATCCAACCATCTCATCCTCTGTAATCCTCTTCTCCTCCTGCCGTCAATCTTGCCCAGCATCAGGGTCTTTTCAATGAGCCCATTCTTCGCATCAGGTGGACAAAATATTGGAGTATCAGCTTCAGCATCAGTCCTTTCAATGAATATTCAGGACTGATTTCCTTCAGAATTGACTGGTTTGATCTCCTTGTAGTCCAAGGGACTCTCAAGAGCCTTCTCCACCACCATAGCTCAAAAGCATCAATTCTTCAGTACTCAGTTTTCTTTATGGTCCAACTCTCATATCCACAAATGACTACTGGAAAAACCAGAGCTTTGACAAGATGGACATTTGTTAGCAAATTAACACCTCTGCTTTTTAATATACTGTCTAGGTTGGTCATAGCTTTTCTTCCAAGGAGCAAGCGTTTTGTAAATTCATGGCTGCAGTCACCATCTGCAGTGATTTTGGAGCCCCCCAAAATAAAGTCTCTCACTGTTTGCATTGTTTCCCCATCAATTTGATGAAGTAATGGGACTGCATACTATGATCTTTGCTTTCCAAATGTTGAGTTTTAAGTCAGCGTTTTCACTCTCCTCTTTCACTTTCATCAAGAGGCTCTTTAGTTCTTCACTCTTTGCAATAAAGGTGGTGTCATCTGCATATCTGAGGTTATTGATATTTCTCCCATCAATCTTGATTCCAGCTTGTGCTTCATGCAGTCCAGCATTTCACATGATGTAATCTGCATATAAGTTAGATAAGCATGGTGACAATACACACTTGAAGTACTCCTTCCCCAATTTGGAATCAGTCTGTTGTTTCATGTCCAGTTCTAACTGTTGCTCCTTGACCTGCATACAGATTTCTCAGATGGCAGATAAGGTGGCCTGGTATTCCCATCTCTTGAAGAATTTTCCACAGTTTACTGTGATCCACACAGACTGGCATAGTCAATAAAGCAGAAGTAGATGTTTTTCTGGAACTCTCTTGCTTTTTCAATGATCCAGTGGATGTTGGAGATTTGATTTCTGGTTCTTCTGCCTTTTCTAAATCCAGCTTGAACAGCTGGAAGTTCACAGTTCATGTACTGTGAAGCCTGAATTGGATAATTTTGAGCATTATTTTGCTAGCATGTGAGAAGAGTACAATTGTGTGGTAGTTTGAACATTCTTTGGCATTGCCTTACTTTGGAATTGAAATGATGACTGACCTTTTCCATTCCTGTGGCCACTGCTGAGTTTTCCAAATTTGATGGCATATTGAGTGTAGCACTTTCACAGCATCATCTTTTAGGATTTGAAATAGCTCAACTGGAATTCCATCACTTCCACTAGCTTTGTTCTTAGTGATGCTTTCTAAAGCTTGTTTGACTTCACATTTCAGGATATCTGGCTCTAAGTGAGTGATCACACCATCATGGTTATCTGGGTTATGAAGATCTTTTTTGCATTGCTCTTCTGTGTGTTTTTGTCATCTCTTCTTAATATGTTCTGCTTCTGTTAGATCCAAACCATTTCTGTCCTTTATTGTGCCCATCTTTCCATGAAGTTTTCCCTTGGTATCTCTAACTTTCTTGAAGAAATCTCTAATCTTTCCCATTCTATTTTTCTCTATTTTCTTTGCTTTGATCACTGAGAAAAGCGTTCTTCTCTCTCCTTGCTATTCTTTGGAACTCTGAATTCAGATGGATATATCCTTCCTCTTCTCTTTGCTTTTAGCTTTTCTTCTTTTCTCAGCTATTTGTAAAACCCTCTTAGACAACTATTTTGTCTTTTTGCATTTCTTTTTATTGGGGATGGTCTTATCACTGCCTCTTGTACAATGTCACTAACTTCCATCCATAGTTGTTCAGGCATTCTATCAGATCTAATCCCATGAATCTATTTGTCGCTTCCACTGTATAATCATAAGGGATTTGATTTAGCTCATATGTGAATGGTCTAGTGGTTTCCCCTACTTTCTTCAATTTAAGTCTGAATTTGGCAATAAGGAGTTCATGATCCTTAAGAGAATAATATATGTGATAAAGATTTTGAACTCCAGCTTTATCACAGGTGTGTGTGTGTGGGCGGGGGTGGGGTGGAGGTGGGTAGCTAACATTCTAACATTTTGCAGCTATAATGCCCACAGCCTAAGAGTCAAATTTTCTTTACAATGCATGAAATGTACCCTCGTGGATATAATGAAAAGTCTCAGAAGACAAGGAAAACTACATACTCATAAACCTGTGATTGCTCTGGGCTCCCTGCATTTCCCCCAATAAATATTGCTCCTATAGGTCTAGTTTGTATGCTATCAAACCATTTGTCTTTGACTTCTTTAAATGTTTCTTCCTAGGAGCATGCATGCTTAGTCACTCAGTCACATCTAAGCTTTTGTCACCCCAGGGACTGTAGCCCACCAGACTCCTCTGACCATGGGATTCTTCAGGCAAGAATACTGGAGTGGGTTCCCATTTCCTTCTCCAGGGGATCTTCCCAACCCAACCCAGCAATCGAATCCATATCTCCTGCATTTCAGGTGGATTCTTTATCATCTGAGCTGCCAGGAAATCCCTTAAATGTGACTTGCTATCTTCAAATGACCTGGAATATAAAATATCTTACAAAAATATTTTAAAAGTGAATGTATGATTTCAAGATTTGTATGGAAATACAAAATACCTCGAATAGCCAAAGCAATCTTGAGAAACCACACACATATGGACACCTTATCTTTGACAAAGGAGGCAAGAATATACAATGGAGTAAAGACAATCTCTTTAACAAGTGGTGCTGGAAAAACTGGTCAACCACTTGTAAAAGAATGAAACTAGATCACTTTCTAACACTGCACACAAAGATAAACTCAAAATGGATTAAAGATCTAAATGTAAGACCAGAAACTATAAAACTCCTAGAGGAGAACATAGGCAAAACACTCTCCAACATAAACCACAGCAGGATCCTCTATGATCCACCTCCCAGAATATTGGAAATAAAAGCAAAAATAAACCAATGGGACTTAATTAAAATTAAAAGCTTCTGCACAACAAAGGAAAATATAAGCAAAGTGAAAAGACAGCTTCGGAATGGGAGAAAATAATAGCATATGAAGCAACTGACAAACAACTAATCTCAAAAATATACAAGCAACTCCTGCAGCTCAATTCCAGAAAAATAAACGACCCAATCAAAAAATGGGCCAAAGAACTAGACATTTCTCCAAAGAAGACATACGGACGGCTAACAGACACATGAAAAGATGCTCAACATCACTCATTATCAGAGAAATGCAAATCAAAACCACAATGAGGTACCACTTCACACCAGTCAGAATGTCTGCGATCCAAAAATCTGCAAGCAATAAATGCTGGAGAGGGTGTGGAGAAAAGGGAACCCTCCTACACTGTTGGTGGGAATGCAAACTATTACAGCCACTATGGAGAACAGTGTGGAGATTCCTTAAAACATTGCAAATGGAACTGCATTATGACCCAGCAATCCCACTGCTGGGCATACACACTGAGGAAACCAGAATTGAAAGAGACACATGTACCCCAATGTTCATTGCAGCACTGTTTATAATAGCCAGGACATGGAAACAACCTAGATGTCCATCAGCAGATGAATGGATAAGAAAGCTGTGGTACATATACACAATGGAGTATTACTCAGCTGTTAAAAAGAATACATTTGAATCAGTTCTGATGAGATGGATGAAACTGGAGCCGATTATACAGAGTGGAGTAAACCAGAAAGAAAAACACCAATACAGTATACTAACACATATATATGGAATTTAGAAAGATGGCAATGATGACCCTGTATGCAGGACAGCAAAAAAGACACAGATGTGTATAGTGTACTTTTGGACTGAGAGGGAGAGGGAGAGGGTGAGATGATTTGGGAGAATGGCATTGAAACATGTATAATATCATGTAAGAATAGAATTGCCAGTCTATGTCCTATGCAGGATACGGCACGCTTGGGGCTGGTACGTGGGGATGACCCAGAGAGATGTTGTGGGGAAGAGGGTGGGAGGGGGGTTCATGTTTGGGAATGCATGTACACCCGTGGTGGATTCATGTCAATGTATGGCAAAACCAATACAGAATTGTAAAGTAAAATAAAAAATAAATAAATAAATAAATTAAAAAAAAAGTGAATGTATGTATCATATACACACATATATGCAATGATTGTTCTAAAATAAGCTTCCATTAAAATATATGTAGATGTTCAAATGATGTATATTTTTAAATTCCCTTCTATTTAATAATATAAATTTTATAGTTTAAAAAGACTTCTCTTTATTTTAGAGAACAGCCTTAGAATTGTTACCTTAAAAATCAGTTAATTTTTTTCTATTTCTTTTTTTAAATGTTAAATGGAGTGTCTGAATCAAAAGATTTATTTTTCTGTCAATAATTGACTTCCAGTTAAATTCAGAGCACAAAGCATCTGGATTGACTGTCAGAGTATAAGATTCCCAGCTGCTTTATCCTTTATATACTTCTTATCTCTTTGTGAAAAAAGCAATATACCACAGTGAGAAGGAAGCCCTCTGGGTATAATGCTTATGTTCTTTTGAAGGCTATATATTCACTACTTATGTAGCATTATAATATTTTATATTCTCTATAACCATTAGCCATCTTAGAATTAAATATCATTACCTTTAAAAAACATATCTTACTTTAAGATTATGTGCCTCTAATGGAATTTACTAGCAAGAGGAGAAGGGGGCAATAGAGGATGAGATCGTTGGATGCATCACTGACTCAATGAACATGACTTTGAACAAACTCTGAGAGATAGTGAAGGACAGAGAAGTCTGGCGTGCTGCAGTTCAAAGGATCATAAAGAGTTGGACACAGCTTAGCAACTGAGCAACAAAAACTAGTTCATTATGGGATTCCCAGGTGGCTTGGTGATAAAGAATCTACCTGCCAGTGTAGGAGACACAGGGAGACATGGGTTTAATTACTGAGTCAGAAAGATAACCCTAGAGGTGATATGGCAATCCACTCCATTATTCTTGCCTGAGAAATCCCATGGGCAGAGGAGCCTGGTGGGCCACAATCCATGGGCTTGCATAAAGTTGGATGAGACTGAGAAACTGAGTACAGACATACATTAGTTCATTATACAGTTATAATAAGTGATATTTCAGAAAGTAAAATATGTAACACTCACATAATAGTGATCTAATGATAAAATTACTTTCCAATAAAAATTTCTCTCTTTAAATTTCAAGTTTTTACAGGATATAAATAGAAAAAATATTAAAGCTTTCAAGTATAATTAATCCACTCAGAATGTTATCTTTTAACTAAAATGTTAAACAAATATTCAGCTGCCAGGTGGTTCAGTGGTAAAGAATCCACCTGTCAATGCAGGAAATACAAGAGATATGGGTTCTATCCTTGGGTCGGGAAGATCTGCTGGAGGAGAAAATGGCAACCCACTCCAGTTTTCTTGCAGGGAAATTCCCATGGAGAAAGGAACCTGGCAGGCTACAATCCATAGCATCACAAAGAGTAGGACAAGACTGAGTGACTGAGCACACACACGTTGAAAAAAAAATCAATTCAAAATAGCTGATATAGGTGAAACAGAAAGAATAGGTATATATAGGATTTTAAACTTTAGTTTATAACTACAAATACTAGTTAACATATAAATCACGAACAACTTTCATATGTCTTGAAATTTAATTGTGTGTAAATGAATAGGCAGAGTAAAATACTGGCACACCTTTTAACTTTTACTCACAAGTCAAGAAGCTGGAGCTTAAATAATAAATTAAAAATAACTCTTGCTAACTTCATATTCCTAGACTGTTAATTTAAAGATGTAGACTAGACTCAAGAAGTAGAAAAAACACAAGTTGACATATAAAATATGTAGATAGATCTTATCTAGGAGGGATGAATGTCTAACAGTGCTTTAAAAACACATTGATATAGTATTTAAATACTTCAGGAGGGTCTGATTAATGTATTACAAATTTCACATGAAAATACACTTAGTAGTTTTAAGAAAAAATAAATTTCTCATTTGATTAGAAAATTTTGTTGAGTTTTTATAGAATAAAGATAGAAGGAATATTTCAGTTCATAGATCAGAGATTCATAGAGGTCAAAGTTACATCATAAGAAACATATAAACACTTGTTTTTATTCTAACTCTAAATTAAGAAGGGATATTAAACATTATTTAAAAGTAAACATTAATAAAAAATATGCCAGTTTTTATTGGTGTAATTTAGAGAAAGCAAGGGAGTTAAGAGAGAAAATAGAAACAATATTACATTCAATATGATGATACAAAAAGAACGGCTCAGTTTTTAATTTTAAATCAAGAAACAGTTTCTACAAGCAAATGCAGCAGGTACCTCATCTATGGAAACTCACAGAAGTAGAAAGAATGTGGGGGTCAGATTAGACCAGGTATCAGTGCCAGTTAGTTCTGAGCAACAGAAGTGTGTGGACGCAATGAAACTAATTGAACATTAGTCTAAGAATGTACATAATGACTAGAACTTATTCACAAAGGATAACACAAGCAGTGAAATTCAGAGATAAGGCAGAATGTCTGCCAGACATAAAGCTGTTATTAGAAGTGGCAGACACACAGTATGTGATTAAAGAAACCACAATAGTTGAAATAATTTACTGTGTAAATGTCAGTTGTCTGCATTTTCTTCCAGTCTGTTGGTAACGGTTTCTATCCTGACAAGGTCTTAGAAGTGGGGACCTCTAAAATTTCCTGGATCTTACCAGTCAAGTAAACTAAAGATATAAGAGAGAAGCTTAGAGAGTTGACACAAACAAGTGTAACCTTTCATAAATTGGCATTGCCACATTGTTCATTTTTCCATTTATACTACTAAAACCTTTTTAAGTCTTTGTCAGTTAAAATGACTGTCAACTTTGGTACAGTATCTATTCTCTTTTTTCACAATCCGCATGAATCTGGTTTTGCATGGCCTACAGGACAGAAGTTTATGACCAATAATTTCAACTATCTCAGAAAAATAAAAGGAAACAGAAATTGGTCAAATGACTAAACCAAAGCCCTCAATGTAAATTACATATTTCAAAACTTTGAGGTGATATTTTGAATCATAATTCGGGGTGAATAAATTGCTATAATCTATCAAACATTATTTAGAAAAGTAACTTCAAATCATATTCAAAACTTCAATGATTCAAAATAATATATAGTGCCAAAGTCATTCAGTTTTGGTATAGGTTAAAGTTTTTCTCTAATTATAGTAGATTATGTCCATAGGTGTTTGAAGAACTCATTAAAGAAAGAATACAAAGTAAGTTAGCTAAAAGACAGCTTTTCTGCAGAGTCACAAAATTGCAAGCTTTGAGTTATCATTTCTATAAAAGTACACATCAGAATAGGAAGTAATCAGTTGTCAATTTACCTTACTTTCATGCTTAGGTAAATTATATCTTTGTGAGTAAAAAATAAATTAAAAAAAAAAGATAAAAGGGGAGAAAAAGAAACAACATCTGGAAGGTTTGAAGGAATAGTCAAATTTTCAATTACACAATGCAGCTTCCCTGATGGTTCAGACTGTAAATAATCTGCTTACAATGCAGGAGACCTGGGTTCAATCCTTGGTTTCGGAAGATCCTCTGGAGAAAGAAATGGCAGCCCACTCCTGTATTTTTGCCTGCAGAATCCCATGGACAGAGTAGCCTGGCAGGCTACAGTCCATGGGGTTGCAGAGTCAGACATCATTGAGCAACTAACTAACACACATACAGCTTGGTAGGGAAGCATAGGATTTCTGAACACTTTTTCTGTGATTTACTATTCTATGACATAGACACTCATGGCTGACACTTTGCAACCCCATGGATAGTAGCCTGCACCAAGCTCCTCTGTCCACGGGGTTTCAAGGCAAGAGTACTGGAGTGGGTTGCCATTTCCTTCTCCACAGAATCTTCCTAACCCTGGGATCGAACCCAGGTCTCTCACATTGTAGACAGACACTTTGCTGTCTGAGCCACCAGGGAATTCATGGAAAAGAAATGCAAAAAAGCAAAATAGCAGTCTGAGGAGGCCTTAAGAATAGCTGTGAAAGAAGAGAAGTGAAAAGCAAAGGAGAAAAGGAAAGATATAAGCATCTGAATGCAGAGTTCCAAAGAATAGCAAGAAGACATAAGGAAGCCTTCCTCAGCAATCAATTCAAAGAAATAGAGGAAAACAACAGAATGGGAAAGACTAGAGATCTCTTCAAGAAAATTAGAGATACCAAGGGAACATTTCATGCAAAGATGGGCTCAATAAAGGACAGAAATGGTATGGACCTAACAGAAGCAGAAGATATTAAGAAGAGGTGGCAAGAATACACAGAAGAACTGTACAAAGAAGATCTTCATGACCAAGATAATCATGATGGTGTGATCACTCACCAAGAGCCAGACATCACGGAATGTGAAGTCAAGTGGGCCTTAGAAAGCATTATTACGAACAAAGCTAGTGGAGGTAATGGAATTCCAGTGGAGCTATTTCAAATCCTGAAAGATGATGCTGTGAAAGTACTGCACTTAATATGTCAGCAAATTTGGAAAACTCAGCGGTGGCCACAGGACTGGAAAAGGTCAGTTTTCATTCCAATCCCAAAGAAAGGTAATGCCAAAGAATGCTCAAACTACTGCACAATTGCAGTCATCTCACACACTAGTAAAGTAATGCTCAAAATTCTCCAAGCCAGGCTTCAGCAATATGTGAACCATGAAATTCCAGATGTTCAAGCTGAATCCAACATCCACTGGATCATCAAAAAAGCAAGAGAGTTCCAGAAAAACATCTATTTCTGCTTTATTGACTATGCCAAAGCCTTTGACTGTGTAGATCACAATAAACTGTGGAAAATTCTGAAGGAGATGGGAATACCAGACCACCTGCCCTGCCTCTTGAGAAACCAATATGCAGGTCAGGAAGCAACAGTTAGAACTGGACATGGAACAACAGACTAGTTCCAAATAGGAAAAGGAGTATATCAAGGCTGTATATTGTCACCCTGCTTGTTTAACTTGTATGCAGAGTACATCATGAGAAATGCTGGGCTGGAGGAAGCGCAAGGCTGGAATCAAGATTCTCGAGAGAAATATCAATAACTTCAGATACGCAGATGACACCACCCTTATGGGAGAAAGTGAAGAGGAACTAAAAAGCCTCTTGATGAAAGTGAAAGTGGAGAGTGAAGAAGTTGGCTTAAAGCTCAACATTCAGAAAACGAAGACCATGGCATCTGGTCCCATCCCTTCATGGGAAATAGATGGGGAAACAGTGGAAACAGTGTCAGACTTTATTTTTTGGGGCTCCAAAATCACTGCAGATGGTGACTGCAGCCATGAAATTAAAAGATGCTTACTCCTTGGGAGAAAAGTTATGACCAACGTAGGTAGCGTATTGAAAAGCAGAGACATTACTTTGCTAACAAAGGTCCATCTAGTCAAGGCTATGGTTTTTCCAGTGGTCATGTATGGATGTGAGAGTTGGACTGTGAAGAAAGCTGAGTGCCAAAGAATTGATGCTTTTGAACTGTGGTGTTGGAGAAGACTCTCCAACAGTCCCTTGGACTGCAGACTCTCAAGTCCCTTGGACTGCAAGGAGATCCAACCTCTCCACTCTCTGAAGGAGATCAGCCCTGGGATTTCTTTGGAAGGAATGATGCTAAAGCTGAAACTCCAGTACTTTGGCCACCTCATGCGAAGAGCTGACTCATTGAAAAATACTCTGATGCTGGGAGGGATTGGAGGCAGGAGGAGAAGGGGACGACGGAGGATGAGATGGCTGGGTGGCATCACTGACACGATGGATGTGAGCCTGAGTGAACTTCGGGAGATGGTGATGGACAGGGAGGCCTGGCGTGCTGCGATTCATGGGGTCGCAAAGAGTCGGACACAACTGAGTGGATGAACTGAACTTAAAATAGACAGGTTCATCCTGCCTCTGTGAATACATTTTTTCCCTTAAATGAACAGAATTTATTTATTATCATTATTTTGCTAATGTGATTTATATAAGTATGAAAAGCAGTATAAAATATATATAGGTTATATAGACAAAAGTCTTTTTTTTCTTAGTCTGGTGGATATAATTTAGAGTAGTTCACTTGGCGATAATTTAGAGTAGTTCACTTGGTTGAATATCTGTATTATTTGAAGTTACTGCATTTTCATTGGTATATATATGTATATATATACATATATATATACACATATAACTTTGGCTGTTTAACAACATGTACTCATCTGTTAATAACTGAAGACATAACCTTACTAACTAAAAAATATTAAGATACTAATACTAGAATATTTTGGGATGGTGTATAATGAAAAAAATTGTATGTGCTGAGTTGTGTCTGAATCTTTATTACCGCATAGATTGTACCCTGCTAGGTTCTTGTCCATGGAATTTTCCAGTCAAGCATACTGGAATGGATTGCCATTTCTTACTCCAGAGTATCTTGCTGACCCAGGGATTGAACTCATGTCTTTTGTGTCTTCTGCATTGGCAATCAAATTCTTTACCACTGTGCCACCTGGAAAAGCAATATGTATAATAAAGCCAACTTCAAATTGGTACTTGCCATGAGCACTTGCCACCTTATCTACTTCTACAAGGATTAAATCATATGCTGTTGCAGCTGCTGACCTTCAATACTCGCTGAAAGGAATTCAGGGTGAAGAGAAGAAATGAGGCACTCTTCTTAGAGGGAAAAGCCATTTAAAATTTTCATATTGTTCTTGTCTCTGAGCACTTCTCCCATCCTCATCCACACTCATTCAGTTTGTTAATGCCACTCTTTGAGTATGGTCTAAATTTGAACATAGAATATTCATTGTAACTGAATTATAGAACAGGTATAAAATGCTACCTTTGAGTATAATTATGTCCTTAGAAATGTCGTGGTTTTTTTTTTTTTCTTTTTGTCTAAAATCATTATTCTGTCTTCCTGTCCACTTATGGACACTGTAAAATAAAATAACATAAATAAAAGAAAAAAAAAGGAGTAAAAGGATCACTGCATCAGTTCTAAAAATTATGGAAGGATAATACTTTGCAAGGGACTTCCCTGGTGGCTCAGTAGTAAAGAATCTGCCTGCCAATGTAGGAGACACAGATTCAATTCTGGGGTCACAAATATCCCCTGAACTAGGAAATGGCAAGTCCCTCCAGTATTCTTGCCTGGGAAATCCCATGAACAGAGGGGCCTTCAGGGCTACAGTCCATGGTGTCACAAAGAGTTGGACACGACTTAGTGACCAAACAACAATATTTACAAACACAATGTTTCTGCTAAGCTAGCTTTACAGGTGGCACTAGTGGTAAAGAATCCACCTGTTAATACAGGAGACGTTAGAGACACAGGTTCGATCCCTGGGTCTGAAAGGTCCTCTGGAGAAGTAAATGGCAACCCATTCCAGTATTCTTGCCTGGAAAATCCCATGGACAGAGGAGCCAGGTAGGCTACAGTCCATAGGGTCACAAAGAGTCGAACACGACTGAGTGACTTCACTTTCTAATCGTGGATAAATTGTTTCATTTTCTATTATGGTATTAAAACTTTGTTAAACTAATATATATATATATATATATATATATATATATATATATATATATGTGATGGTTGAATCATCTGAGAAGCAGGCTTCAGGATAATTTAAACATGCAAGGATGTTAGAGAGAATTTGGAGAGAACTTCATAAGATTAAGTCAGCCATCTAAGTACAACTGAAATCTGGAAACAAAACAAACAAACAAACTAAAAACAGATTAGGTAGAAAGTCTATAACTGCAATTTTAAATACTGTTAATCTTCTATGTCCTGTGTCTACACATGAACAGTAGCTTATTTCACTATTCACAGGCAAGCATTTAACTGCTGCAAGTAATAGCAAGTATTTATTGAACACGAAAGGCAATGCCACAGAATGCTCAAACTACTGCACAATTGCACTCATCTCACATGCTAGTAAAGTAATGCTCAAAATTCTCCAAGCCAGGCTTCAGCAATACGTGAACCGTGAACTCTCTGATGTTCAAGCTGGTTTTAGAAAAGGCAGAAGAACCAGAGATCAAATTGCCAACATCCACTGGATCATCAAAAAAACAAGAGAGTTCCAGAAAAACATTTCTTTCTGCTTTATTGACTATGCCAAAGCCTTTGGCTGTGTGGATCACAATAAACTGGAAAATTCTGAGAGATGGGAATACCAGACCACCTGACCTGCCTCTTGAGAAACCTATATGCAGGTCAGGAAGCAATAGTTAGAACTGGACATGGAACAACAGACTGGTTTCCAATAGGAAAAGGAGTACGTCAAGGCTGTATATTGTCACCCTGCTTGTTTAACTTGTATGCAGAGTATATTATGAGAAACACTGGGCTGGAAGAAGCACAAGCTGGAATCAAGATTGCCGGGAGAAATATCAATAACCTCAGATATGCAGATGACACCACCCTTTTGGCAGAAATTAAAGAGGAACTAAAAAGCCTCTTGATGAAAGTGAAAGAGGAGAGGGAAAAAGTTGGCTTAAAGTTCAACATTCAGAAAATGAAGATCATGGCATCTGGCCTCATACCTTCATGGGAAATAGATGGGGAAACAGTGGAAACAGTGTCAGACTTTATTTTTTTGGGCTTCAAAATCACTGCAGATGGTGACTGCAGCCATGAAATTAAAAGACGCTTACTCCTTGGAAGAAAAGTTATGACCAAACTAGATAGCATATTCAAAAGCAGAGACATTACTTTGTCAACAAACGTCCATCTAGTCAAGGCTATGGTTTTTCCAGTGGTCATGTATGGATGTGAGAGTTGGACTGTGAAGAAAGCTGAGCAACAAAGAATTGATACTTTTGAACTGTGGTGTTGGAGAATACTCTTGAGAGTCCCTTGGACTGCAAGGAGATCCAACCAGTCCATTCTGAAGGAGATCAACCCTGGGATTTCTTTGGAAGGAATGATGCTACAGCTGAAGCTCCAGTACTTTGGCCACCTCATATGAAGAGTTGACTCATTGGGTAAGACTCTGATGCTAGGAGGGATTGGGGACAGGAGGAGAAGGTGATGACAGAGGATGAGATGGCTGGATGGCATCACCGACTCGATGGACATGAGTCTGAGTGAACTCCAGGAGTTGGTGATGGACAGGGAAGCCTGGCATGCTGTTTCATGGGGTCGCAAAGAGTCGGACTGATCGACTGAACTGATACTGATTGAACACTGATAAAACTGTTGTATGTAATGTTATGTCATTCCCCTAAAGTTTATAACTCTATGAAGAAATGTAGTCACAGAATGTACCTAATGGATGCCCCCAACCATAGTAAGCATATCTGACCCAGGTACCTGGCAACAATGGTATGGAATCCACCTCAACATTTGCACTAAATCTGCACTTCCACTTAGGGAACTCTCAGGCATTAATTAAGCTCAGCAAGACTGCTTTTGTAGACCCATTCCTGGGTCTTTTAGTTTTTTTTTTTTTTCCTTATGTTTTCAGTTTTCAGTTGTATTTAGATGACTGACCTAATCTTATGAAGTTCTCTCCAAATTTTCTCTAGCATCCTTGCATGTTTAATTTATCCTGAAGCCTGCTTCTCAGATGATTCAACCAGTGCAGATATATATATAGCTTTAATTCCATAATAGAAAGTGAAACAATTTATCCATGATTAGAAAGTGAATTGGCTCAGTCGTGTTCAACTCTTTGTGACCCCATGGACTGTAACCTACCAGGCTCCTCTGTCCATGGGATTTTCCAGACAAGAATACTGGAATGGGTTGTCATTTCCTTCTCTAGAGGATCTTCCCGACCCAGGGATTGAACCTGGGTCTCCCGCATTGTTGGCAGATGCTTTACCATCTGAGCCACCAGGGAAGTCCATTACTACTTGTAAAGGTACATACGTGTGACTACACTGAGGTCCTCAAAAATGGAATCACTGGACAATCAACTTGTTATGAGAGTTGTAGAAAAGAGTACTTGTGGACTGAAACTCAGGATCTCCATATAGATTGAAATACATCCCATCTATGGTATGTGTGTACTAAGTCGCTTCAGTTGTATCTCACTCTTTGCTGTCCCGTGGGCTATAGCCCTCCAGCCTCCTCTATCCATGGGATTCTCCAGGTAAGAATACTGAAGTTGCCATTTTCTTCTCCAGAGGACCTTCCAGACCCAGGGACCGAACCTGTGTCTCTTATGTCTCCTGTATTAACAGGTGGATTCTTTACCACTAGTGCCACCTGTAAAGCTAGCTTAGCAGAAACATTGTGTTTGTAAAAATTGTTGTTTGATCACTAAGTCGTGTCCAACTCTTTGTGACACCATGGACTGTAGCCCTGAAGGCCCCTCTGTTCATGGGATTTCCCAGGCAAGAATACTGGAGGGACTTGCCATTTCCTAGTTCAGGGGATATTTGTGACCCCAGAACTGAATCCGTGCCAGGGAAGTCCCTTGCAAAGCATTATCCTTCCATAATTTTTAGAATTGTTGTAGTGATCCTTTTATGCCTTTTTTTCTTTTATTTATGTTATTTTATTTTATAGTGTCCATATGTGGACAGGAAGACAACATCTTTTTAAGAGTAGGTTTATAATTTTAATTAACTGAATTGTTTGCATATATTTGCATAGATTTATTTAACATAGGTGTATCTCTAGATATTTATTCATTAAAATATTCCTTTAAGTTATATTTACTTTTCTATCCCTAGTTATTTAAAGTACCCTTCTAACAAATGAGAAAACTAAAGGTCTATTTATATGTGTATTTAGTTTTTGACCTGTTGCTAACTTACCTAATATTTGAAAGTTCTATAAAGCATTGAGATTTATTTTTTAAATAAAGTAATAGCATCTGTTTTGTTTTGTCACCTAATTAAAAGGAAGATGAGCTCCTTTGGGTATGTACCTAATGCATTCTGAGCATGTCTATGTGGTTCTAATATAATATATACCTTCCTTGTTTAAGATAATCAGCTTCAAAAGAAAAAGTCAACTTTTATTATAACACTACACTTACTGCAACATATTTGAAGTTCCTTTTAATTATCAACATTGTCAATAACTCTGAATACTAAACTATCATATCGAGCATTAAATCACTACCATCACAAATAAAATGGTCCCAAGGTTAAAGGCTTGAATCTTGAGACTGTACTCTATGTTTAGTGGATAGGTGAGGATTCTAACAAGGTTAATAGGAGTCATAAATCATTGAGCTGATGAAATTTGATTGAAGAATGAAAACAAATAATGTCTTCCCTCTCTTTCATCTCTTATTTTTAATACATTTTATAACATTTATCATTATCTTATGTATTAATCCTAGAAGACAAAAACAAGGAGAAAAAATTCAGTAGACAACCTGAGAGATTTCATTTGAACCAAGACTACCAAAATCCATTCAAAGCTAGGAAATTATTAGGAATCAGGAAGTGACCAACACATAGCAAACTATTATTAAACACTTTCTTACTTATTAGCATTGAGTACAGATTATACTGGATGGTAGTGTTCCTTTGAAAAAAAAATTCTGATATTTATTTACACCTGTTCATCGTTTCATTGTTTGATAAATTTTTATCTTCATTTGTGGATGAATGATCTGAGTATTTTGTGGTTCAACAGTATTTGCATTTCTGCTCCCAGTGTTTAAAAAATATAAACATCTGAATCCATTAGCAAGCTTCAATTTATGGCTTGGAAGATTGCTTTATTCTGAACAAATGTTGTTGGATAAAAATCTAATGAATTTACATAATGGAATCTATAAATGTAATGGATTAACAGCATTAGTGTATTTGTTGCAGTAATTTACTTTTTCTTTTTAGATGAAAAAGAATGTTTTTAATTTTCCTTTAACAGATATTATTAATCTTGTTGATAGTGTGGCTAAACATGTTGTCAGATCTATTTACCACTAAAGATAAAAATGTCTTACATCTGAGCCTCTCCGAAAAAAAAAAAAAGGCATATAAATTTCTCAAAGACTGTTTTGAATATAAGCAGATATATAGGAAATATTTGAAACATCCAATGGGAAATAAAAAACATTATTATATTCCACTACTTCTAAGAACTTAAAGTAAAAAATAATATCATGTCAAAACAAAATGAAAATTGTAGTTATACATTGTCATATATTATTGGCCTCATATATTTTAAATATAATAACATAAGTTTAAAAGTTGCAGGCTTTGCTTTTAATAAATGAAGTTGAAATAATTATTTTATACCCTTATTGCTATATAGTTATATAATAGTATATCTGTTATAATTGTATGTCATTAGAATTATGTTGATTTCATTTCAATTTTCTGAATGATGATAAATACACATTTCTATACCAAATAGTTATAGGTATCTGAAAATAATTAGGAAACCAAAAAATTCATATATATGTGTATATATATATACATATATACATATACATATATACATACATATGACTTTAATTCTAAGTGGTTGATTAAAAACAAATTTTACCTTTGTGAGAGTCAAGACCTTAAATTATGAAATGAGTGTTATTTAAAGTAAATAAATAAAATGAAGTGGTTTAAGAAATACGGTGGTGTTCCACAACATATATAAATAGTGAAGAGATTTGAATGGCATAAAAAGAAGAAAGATTTTTACAATACAATAGAACTGAGGATAATACCGCCACATACAGAGAAAAATTAGGCTCACCAAAAATATCAGTTCTTTCCCATTGTGACCTGAAAGATTGGGGCATTGAAATTTAAGGTTTGTAGACTGTACAGATAATTAATTAGGGGACAGTAAAACAGCTTTCCGAGAAGGCAATGACACCCTACTCCAGTACTGTTGCCTGGAAAATATAATGGGCAGAGGAGCCTGGTAGGCTGCAGTCCATGGGGTCGCAAAGAGTTGGACACGACTGAGTGACTTCACCTTCACTTTTCACTTTCATGCATTGGAGAAGGAAATGGCAACCCACTCCAGTGTTCTTGCCTGGAGAATCCCAGGGACGTGGGAGCCTGGTAGGCTGCCATCTATGGGGTCGCACAGAGTTGGACAAGACTGAAGCAACTTAGCAGCAGCAGCAGAAAAACAACTTTAATAAAGCCAAAATATTTTCTAGCTTTATTACATTTTAATTCATAATTTATATCTTTAGATACTCTCTTCTGCCTCATCTCTCTGGCTCCCTGCACTTCCTCTATTATTAAGTGATTGTGTGATTTTACTGAGTCCACCAGCAAAATCTTCTTATTTCAAGTTTGCTGAATAGTAATATTCATTACATCAGCAAAATTCCTTTACCATGTAAGCAAGCATATTCACTGTGTCACATATTCTTGCTTAGTATCTTATTTGGGGTCATCTCTATCAGATCTCTATTAAAATACTGCTGCTGCTACTGCTGCTGCTAAGTCGCTTCAGTCGTTTCCGACTCTGTGCGACCCCATAGACGGCAGCCCACCAGGCTCCCCCATCCCTGGGATTCTCCAGGCAAGAACACTGGAGGGGGTTGCCATTTCCTTCTCCAATTGGTGAAAGTGAAAAGTGAAAGTGAAATCGCTCAGTCATGTCCGACTCCTAGTGACCCCATCAACTTCAGCCTTCCAGGCTCCTCCGTCCATGGGATTTCCCAGGCAAGAGTACTGGAGTGGGGTGCCACTGCCTTCTCCAGTTAAAATACTAATGATATTTTTTTCAAGAAAGAGGAAAAACAACCCTGAAACTCATATGAGCCAAAGAGGACAGCAAATAATTATGTATTCTCAACACAATCTTAAGGAAGAACAAAACTGGATCATCACACTTTCTGATTTCAAAAGATATTACAAAACTACAGTAATGAAAACAGTATAGTGAAAGTTTCTCAGTCATATCTGACTCTGCAATCCCATGCACTGTAGCCCACCAGGCTCCTACGTCCATGGAATTCTACTGGCCAGAATACTGGAGTGGGTAGAGAAGGGATCTTCCCGACCCAGGGATTGAACGCAGGTCTCCCACATTACAGGCAGATTCCTTCCCATCTGAGCCACCAGGTGAACCCAAGAATAATAGAGTGGGTATCTATGGGGTTGCACAGAGTCGGACACAACTGAAGCGACTTAGCAGCAACAGTAGCAGTAGCAGCCTATCTCTTCAACGGATCTTCCTGACCCAGGAATTGAGCCAGGATCTCCTGAATTTCAGGCAGATTCGTTACTAGCTGAGCTACCAAGGAACCACAATATAGTAGGGACATAAAGACAGATATATAGACTAAAAGAAAAAATAGACAGCCCAGACATAAACCCATATATAAATGATGGGATGATCTACATTGGTGCCAATACTACACCCTGAGGAAAGGATAGTCTCTTCAACGAATGATGTTGGGAAAACTGGATATCCATAAAAAAGGCATAAAATTGTGCCTTATACTATACAAAATACACAAAATAGACTAAAAAAGTGTCGAGATTCGATTGTAACACATGAAACTCTAAAACCCCTAGAAAACACTCAAATTATTCATAACATTAATCTTAGCAAAGATTTTGTGGTTATGACACTAAAAAGCAAAATACAAAAAAAGCAAAAATAAACATGTGGCTACTACACAATAAAGGAAATACTGAACAGGTGAAAACTAACCTATGCAAATGAAAATATTTGCAAAGCACTGTGCTTCAAAACAGTCTTCTTCATCACAGAAGTCAGGTTTGGGGGATATCAAATGGGCAGTTATTTGAAGCTTTGCTTCATTACAATTTTAATAGGGCTGAGAGATAGAAACATTGAACAATGTGTTAACCGTGTGATGGAGACAGTCCTCAGTGTTCTGTTGTTGTTGTTCAGTCACTCAGTTCATTTCAGTTCAGTTCAGTTCAGTCACTCAGCCATGTCTGACTCTCTGTGACCCCATGAATTGCAGCATGCCAGGCCTCCCTGTCCATCACCATCACCCAGAGTTCACTCAGACTCAAGTCCATCGAGTCCGTGATGCCATCCAGCCTTCTCATCCTTGGTCGTCCACTTCTCCTCCTGCCCCCAATCCCTCCCAGCATCAGTCTTTTCCAATGAGTCAACTCTTCACATGAGGTGTCCAAAGTACTGGAGCTTCAGCTGTAGCATCATTCCTTCCAAAGAAATCCCAGGGTTGATCTCCTTCAGAATGGACTGGTTGGATCTCCTTGCAGCCCAAGGGACTCTTAAGAGTCTTCTCTAACACCACGGTTCAAAAGCATCAATTCTTTGGCACTCAGCCTTCTTCACAGTCCAACTCTCACATCCATACATGACCACAGGAAAAACCAGAGCCTTGACTAGACAGACCTTAGTTGGCAAAGTAATGTCTCTGCTTTTGAATATGCTATCTAGGTTGGTCATAACTTTTCTTCTAAGGAGTAAGTGTCTTTTAATTTCATGGCTGCAGTCACCATCTGCAGTGATTTTGGAGCCCAAAAAAATCAAGTCTGACACTGTTTCCACTGTTTCCCCATCTATTTTCCATGAAGGGATGGGACCAGATGCCATGATCTTCGTTTTCTGAATGTTGAGCTTTAAGCCAACTTTTTCACTCTCCTCTTTCACTTTCATCAAGAGACTTTTTAGTTCCTCTTCACTTTCTGCCATAAGGGTGCTGCCATCTGCATATCTGAGGTTATTGATATTTCTCCCAGCAATCTTGATTCCAGCTTGTGTTTCTTCCAGTCCAGCGTTTCTCATGATGTACTCTGCATAGAAGTTAAATAAGCAGGGTGACAATATACAGCCTTGATGTATTCCTTTTCCTATTTGGAACCAGTCTGTTGTTCCATGTCCAGTTCTAACTGTTGCTTCCTGACCTGCATACAGATTTCTCAAGAGGCAGGTTAGGTGGTCTGGTATTCCCATCTGTTTCAGAATTTTCCACAGTTGATTGTGATCCACACAGTCAAAGGCTTTGGCATAGAAAATAAAGCAGAAATAGATGTTTTTCTGGAACTCTCTTGCTTTTTCCATTATCCAGCAGATGTTGGCAATTTGATCTCTGGTTCCTCTGCCTTTTCTGAAACCAGATTGAACATCAGAGAGTTCACGGTTCACGTATTGCTGAAGCCTGGCTTGGAGAATTTTTAGCATTAATTTACTAGCATGTGAGATGAGTGCATTTGTGCGGTAGTTTGAGCATTCGTTGGCATTGCCTTTCTTCGTAATTGGAATGAAAACTGACCTTTTCCAGTCCTGTGGCCACTGCTGAGTTTTACAAATTTGCTGGCATGTTGAGTACAGCACTTTCACAGCATCATCTTTCAGGATTTGAAACGGCTCAGCTGGAATTCCATCACCTCCACTAGCTTTGTTCATAGTGATGCTTTCTAAGGCCCACTTGACTTCACATTCCATGATGTCTGGCTCTAGATGAGTGATCACATCATCGTGATTATCTGGGTCGTAAAGATCTTTTTTGTACAGTTCTTCTGTGTATTCTTGCCACCTCTTCTTGATATCTTCTGCTTCTGTTAGATCCAAACCATTTCTGTCCTTTATTGAGCCCATCTATGCATGAAATGTTCCCTTGGTATCTCTAATTTTCTTGAAGTTATCTCTAGTCTTTCCCATTCTGTTGTTTTCCTCTATTTCTCTGCATGGATCGCTGTAGAAGGCTTTCTTATCTCTTCTTGCTATTCTTTGGAACTCTGCATTCAGATGCTTATATCTTTCTTTTTCTCCTTTGCTTTTCACCTCTCTTCTTTTCACAGCTATTTGCAAGGCCTCCCCAGACAGCCATTTTGCTTTTTTGCATTTCTTTTCCATGGGGATGATCTTGATCCCTGTCTCCTGTACAATATCACGAACCTCATTCCATAGCTCATCAGGCACTCTATCAGATCTAGGCCCTTAATTCTATTTCTCACTTCCACTGTATAATCATAAGGGATTTGATTTAAGTCATACCTGAATTATCTAGTGGTTTTCCCTATTTTCTTCAATTTGAGTCTGAATTTGTTATTCATGATCTGAGCCACAGTCAGCTGCTGGTCTTGTTTTTGTTGACTGTATAGAGCTTCTCCATCTTTGGCTGCAAAGAATATAGTCAATCTGATTTCAGTGTTGACCATCTGGTGATGTCCATGTGTAGAGTCTTCTCTTGTGTTGTGGGAAGAGGGTGTTTGCTATGACCAGTGCATTTTCTTGGCAAAACTCTATTAGTCTTTGCCCTGCTTCATTCCGCATTTCAAGGCCAAATTTGCCTGTTACTCCAGATGTTTCTTGACTTCTTACTTTTGCATTCCAGTCCCCTATAATGAAAAGGACATCTTTTTTTGGGTGTTAGTTCCACAAGGTCTTGTAGGTCTTCATAAAACCATTCAACTGTAGTTTCTAGCATGGACTGAAACTCACTATTCCTGCATATGACCATAGTTTTAATGGTGAGAAGAAAGATTTTGCACAGGTTCTTAAAAGGAGACATTCAAATTTGTAGATATTATAAAATAGTCCTTCTGATCTCCATCTTGTCAAATGCATTGTGATCATGTTATGACAGCCTGTGGGAGCATAGGCTATCTAATGCAAGCACCACAAGTACTGAAAAATGCCCTTATGCAAGTTGTGCTGTTATTTTTTCAATGTTAATGTTTTATTGGAATGTAAATATATCTATTGAATAGTGTACAGAATTATGTAGCCAATGAATTTTTGCAAACTGAATGCATCTGTATAAGCACCCAGATCAACTTATAGAACTTCACCAGCATTCCAGAAGCCCTTCTTGTTTTCTACTATCCCTGGACCCCAAAAAAGAAAAACATATCCCTGACATATTCCAAGTCTTAGATCTGTGAATTTATTGTTTTGATCAATTTTGGACTAGTTTTACCATTGTTTCCTCAAATATGTTTTTCTGTTTCCCACTGTGTCTTCTCCTTTTAGAATTCCAATTATACATGTATGTTAGGGCCTTTGAAGAAATCCCATTGTTAACTGATTCTCTGTTCATTATTTTCCATTCTCCTTTCTGTTAGTAGTTTTGAATTAGTTACTATTGCTACATCTTCATAATAATCCATCTTTTCTTCTATAGTGCCTAATCTGCTATTAATTTCAAACAGTATATGTTTCATCTCAAATATTATAATTTTCTTCTCCAGTAATTTGATTTGTTTTATATATCTCATATCTACATTGAACATATTCAGTCTTTTAACTTTTTAAATATGTGGAATGAGGTTATAACATTTTTGACATCTGTTTTAGTCTTGATCTGTTTCAATTTATTTCCCTTTTCCTCATAGGGGTTATATTTTCCTGCTCATTTGCTTGTCTGCTAAGTTTTGATTAGACCACAGTTATTATGAATTTTGTCCCTTGTTAGTTGCAGGATATTTTTGTGCTCTTCTAAATGCTGTTGCACTTTGTTCTGAAAGGTTGTTAAGTTAGTTGGAAATTGGTTCTTTTGAGACTTACTTTTAAAGTTCGTCTGGAGGGACTAGAACTGGCAGTAGTCTAGGGCTAATTATTCACTTCTATTGAGGCAGGGTCTTTCTGAATGCTTGACCAACAGGCCATGGATCCTGACCTTTACTAAATCTGCTCTAATTCTTAAGGGTGGTTCTTTACCCAGACCAGGATAATTGCCTCACATACCTGCTTTGATCTATGTACTGTTGAATACTTAAGGGGACCCAGTATAGATCTTTGGACTTTTCTTTCACTGCATCTCTTTTCTCTGGCACTCTGCCTTGCAAGCTCAAGTGTCTTTGTCTCCCTATACTCTCTGACATTGCCTTACTTAAGGAATCTGTTGTGATTTGGAAGCAGTCATTGGGTAATAAGCTGAGGCAATTGCAGGGCTCACCTTGATTTCCATCTCCCAGAGATAACTGCCCTCCATTGCCTGACTGCCAATGTCTTGAAAAGATTGTTTTTATATATTTTCATCCTGTGTTTTTGAATTAAACTAGATTATCCTGGATGCTACTAACATGGACTACATATTTCAACCTGTAATGGAAATGCTTTCACTGAAATGCATTTAATTGTTATTTCATTGGTTTGTGTTAATACAGAAAACCCTTAAAGATTAATTTGTTTTCAATAGAATATTGTTGTCAGTGTCATCATCATTACAATCTTTTATATGATGACTCATATAAAATATCATAAAATCTCATTAAAAATTTCAGTTCAATAAACAGTTGGACTACTTTCTGTAACATAACTGGTATTGATATAAATAGTCATTTGTGACTTTTTTCCTTCATAAAAGTACAGACCTAAATGTATAATCTGACAGATCCAAATGTGTAGTTTTTGAATGAACTCCTCATTTGATTCTAGTTTTCTGATGACTACTTTTCCCTTGTCAAAATCCTCTCAGTGACGATTGCTCAGACTAAATACATAGATAGTCTAAAACAGAGGTGTGCATAGATAGAGTGGTAGCTGTTTGTCCTTCCCTGACTTTTCTAAACTGAATTTCTTGCTTGCCTAGCTCAACAGTCCCCTCCTGATACTTTCAGACATATTCAGTTCTACATAATTAATTTCTTGTATGCCCACTAATGGAATCTGCCAGAACTCTCTTACCCTAACAGATTTTTGGATTTGGCTCTTTTCCCTAGCCATGTCCTGCTGCTCCTCATCCCTTTGTATGACAGTGGCAGTACCCTGAGAGGTTGTGCCAAATGATACGCTGATGAGGGAATAATTAAAGTCATTCAATTATCAAGTGTTTATAGAAGATAAAATTTGTGCCAGCAAGTGTACTGTGTTATGGAAATATGACATGGACCTGACATATCAATGAATTTTCACAAAAATCTAAAAAACGCATTGCTTTGAATGTCCTCCTTAAACGTCTAGCAATGGGGAATGCAGTAGTTCATTCTGACACTGGAAAAAGGAAGTCATGGTCTTTAATTTAATGGTTTACTTTCCAAATATTTAGAAACATGCAATCACAAGATTTACCTATAAGAAAATATATTGTTTCACAGATGATGGCTATAAAACATCATTTTATCAGTGTAAACTTAAGCAACAAATCTGCTATTCAAAGGGAGAATATTGATGGTTATTCCAGCTAAACTTAAATATTAGTGCCATGGCTACAATAGGTTGACTAATAGTCATATTATAACTTGCAGAAAAACTGGTTATATTGAATGGAAATTGGAACAGATATGTTTTAGGGTATAAGAAGGAAGAAAGAAGCAGAAACTTAGACATGTTGTTATAAAGATCTTGGTTGTCTAAGTGTTGCCTAAGTCAGAAAATAAGTTTTCTTTTCTTTTAATATTTTAAATTATGAAAATATGATACATTTACAGGAGACTTGGAAAATACAGAACAAAGTTACATATAGTTCCACTATATGTTGCAATTATTTTTAATTAGATAAATTAGGATTTTTAGCTGGAGTTTCAATAACAAACTCTCAAAAATTAGTAGAATAAATATACAGAAATGTAGAAGGATATAGTAGAGATTAAAATCATTATAAACCAAGTCAGCATAATTAAGATTTATGCATTTTTCACACAATAGTAGGATACAAACCAAATTCTATTCAAGTTCCTGTAGACTACAAACTAGGAGACACTGGAACATATATGGGCACATAAAAAAAAGATGCAAAACGGAAAATAATTTTTAACTTTAGAATCCTGATAACCTATATATTTCTACAAATAAGACTAAAAACAACATTATCTAATTTTTTAGTTAAAGATACTCCAGTTATCTTTCTGGTTGTGAGACTGAGTAGTGAACAAGAACGAATCATCTCAGGCATCATGGATTATGCATTATAGTAGTTTTTGAACTGTGGTGTTGGAGAAGACTCTTGAGAGTCCCTTGGACTGCAAGGAGATCCAACCAGTCCATTCTGAAGGCGATCAGCCCTGGGATTTCTTTGAAAGGAATGATGCTAAAGCTGAAACTCCAGTACTTTGGCCACCTCATGCGAAGAGTTGACTCATTGGAAAAGACTTTGATGCTGGGAGGGATTGGGGGCAGGAGGAGAAGGGGACGACCGAGGATGAGATGGCAGGATGGCATCACGGACCCGATGGACGTGAGTCTGAGTGAACTTCGGGAGATGGTGATGGACAGGGAGGACTGGTGTGCTGTGATTAATGGGGTCGCAAAGAGTCGGACATGACTGAGCAACTGAACTGAACTGACTGACAACAATAGAGCTCTTTCTACCTCTCTCTGTCTCTGTCTCTCTCTCTCACACACACATACACAAACACACACAAACATACACACACACACACACACACACACACACATATATCAACAACCATTTATTTTGAATGAATATAGAATGGACAAAAAACAATTTTCTCTTTTTATTTGAATTTGTGAAACTTTCTCTTAAATTTTTAAGGACTGGACAGCAAAGAGCTTTAAGAACATTAATGTTGATGATGTTCTTTGAAAAATGATTTTATTCAACAATTAACTTAATAATACATTGGTTTGCATCAGGACATGCTTTCCTAGTTTTTTTTTTTTTTTAACTTTACAATACTGTATTTGTTTTGCCATACATCAAAATGAATCCACCATGGGTGTACATGAGTTCCCAATCCTGAATCCCCCTCCCACCTCCCTCCCCATACCATCCCTCTGGGTCATCCCAGTGCACCAGCCCCAAGCATCCTGTATCCTGCATCAAACCTAGACTGGTAATTCATTTCTTATATGATATTATACATGTTTCAATGCCATTCTTCCAAATCATCCCACCTTCTCCCTCTCCCCCAGAGTCCAAAAGACTGTACTAAACATCTATATCTCTTTTGCTGTCTTGCATACAGGGTTATCGTTACCATCTTTCTAAAACATATATATGTGTTAGTATACTGTATTGGTGTTTTTCTTTCTGGCTTACTTCATTCTGTATAATCAGCTCCAGTTTCATCCACCTCATTAGAACTGATTCAAATGTATTCTTTTTAATGGCTGAGTAATACTCCATTGTGTATGCACCACAGTTTTCTTATCCATTCATCTGCTGATGGACATCTAGGTTGTTTCCATGTCCTGGCTATTATAAACAGTGCTGTGATGAACATTGGGGTACACGTGTGAAAGGGTATGCAGCTACTGCTGCTGCTACTGAAGTCACTTCAGTCGTGTCCCACTCTGTGCGACCCCATAGATGGAAGCCCACCAGGCTCCCCGTCCCTGGGATTCTGCAGGCAAGAACATTGGAGTGGGTTGCCATTTCCTTCTCCAATGCATGAAAGTGAAAAGTGAAAGTGAAGTCGCTCAGTCATGTCCAACTCTTCGAGACCCCATGGACTGCAGTCTACCAGGCTCCTCTGTCCATGGGATTTTGTATGCTAGTCAGCTTTACTAAAGTTTTCACTCTGTGTATATATATATATATATACACACACATAATAGATCATAATGTTTTACACTTTAAATAAAATTATAAATAGCTAGTACTTACATAGTGCTATGTGCTAGAGATGTTCTAAGCACTGTATAATAGAAGCAAGAATTTTGGTTCATTCTGCTTCCTCCTAATAAATGTATATGCCTGCAGTCTTATTTTTTTTTAATTAAATTAAAAGCAATTTAAAATAAAATATCAAAAATAGTAGTGTCATTATGCATCATTGTGATTGTAATTTATTGAGTAGTTACTTTATATGTCAATAAATCTGTTGTGGGTTTTATTACATTATTTCTTTTTCAAAAGAACTGTATGAAATAAACATTAATTCTATATTACATATCAGAAAATAGGAGCTAGGACATTTAAGAAATTTGATGTAGATTCAGGAAAATTCAAGACAAGAACATAACATTCCCCCACCCCGCCCCCAGTGGAGATTAGATGGGGTAAATGATTTCACCTTTTTCCTTTTGTTTTTAAGTAAGGTATTCCATGATCTGTGTTCCTGGGTTAAAAATCCTCTGATTAAAGATCATGATTATTTTTCTGTTTCTGAAAAATAAGCTAGAAATATTCCTTGAACTATGTTTATATGTTATTTTTTATTAGCTATTACATCAGGCCTCAAATTTATTGCAGGAATAGCAGATGACTTAATAGTAGATGGATTGAGTATACATAGTTTGTCTCATAATGCAAGTAGGGAATCCAGACACACTGGCTGTGACATATACTTCTTCACTGAGTGCTAAACAAGATACGATGTTCTGGACTTTTATGAAAATGTGAAGATCTCTTTGTCAGTCAATAATGGAAGGTTCACAAATGTTACTTGGCCTGACATCTAGTAATCATTCAGAGACAGGTAGGGCTTCATATAAATATTGCCTGGTTTCTGCCTCATAGGTTCCTGTAGAGGCTAAACATTTTGTCTGATGTCAGATAGATAACAATTTACCTTGAAAAAGGATTCAGATCCCTGTCTGTACCTACCTGAATGACAAAGAAAAATAATGCTTCCCAATATGGAATCAATTAGATAGTAAATATCTGATAACAAGAGAAGAAGTGGAAAATTAGGGAAGGCAGTCTTATTTCTTCAGTTTTATTTAAAGCTGTGATCTTTGATGTAATGTAGTTATATATCACTCTTTATATTTACAAATGGTAGAATTTTTATAACAGATTTTTAAAAAACAAACTTTTACAAAATTTGAATTATGATTTCATCTGAATTTTTTATATTTCTGTCATAAAAAAAATTTGATATGCCCAGCTACAATTCATAAAAATGCACCACGGAACAACTGTCTGGAAGTAGAGATTGAAATGACAAAACCAATATCCAGACAGGTAATAGTAACAAGCAGACTCTGTATTAAATATCTCAGACACCATTTATTTTCCAAAGCCACTGGCATGGTGCAGTCGTGATTTGAGAGTAGGAATAGTGCCAGTGGTGGTCCTGAAATGGGTAAGAAGAGAAGAAGGAAAGAAATGAAATGTTTGCAAACCATGAAACAGAAGGTGGGCAAAAAAGAGGCTACAGCAACAGCAGCTAACTCAAAAATTTGGTAGTAAACTTTTTTCAGTAATGCAAAAGGGAGGAAAGGAGAGCTGGACACAGATCTAAAATGCATAAGCTATTGTCATTTAATGGCTTTAGTTTAGAATGTTCTTATTGGACAAAGAAAGCCACTTGTTAATGAGCAAGTGTATCTCCTGAATGATTGGGCTTCCCTGGTGGCTTAGAGATAAGAGAATCCACCTGTCATTGCAGGAGATATGGGTTCATTCCCTGGGTCTGGAAGATCCCATGGGGAAGGAAATGGCAACCTACACCAATATTCTTGCCTGGAGAATCCCAAGGACAGAGGAGCCTGGAGGGCTACACTACCTGGGGTTGCAAAAGAGTCAGACACCACTTAGCAACTAAACAACAGTGATTACAAACCTAAACCATCATTTCCCAAGCTTATTGTATATGACTTGAGAATCTTGGTAAAATATAGAATCCTGGACTCTACTCAAAATGATTCTGAACGAGTAGGGCTTAAATAGGTTGCAATAATTTTCATTTCTAGCCAACTCAAATTTGATGTTTATTCTACCTACTAATATTAATAATTGATGTCCATGTACTAATCCTTGGGATCCATGAACATGTTTTGTTATTTGGCAAAAGGAAACTTAGATTGCAAGTGGAATTAAAGTTGCTAATCATCTGGCTATAAATCAAGGAGATTATTTGTATTTATCCATATTGACACAATGTGACTAAAAGTTCCTTAAATGGGAAAGAGAGAGATAGAAGAGTCAGAACAAGAGAGAGATGGCATCATCAGAAAGACAGGGGTGGCCTTTGCTGACTTTAAAGATGGAAAGGTTAATCAGCAAAGGAATGTGAGCAGTGTCTAGAACTTGGAGAAAACAAGGAAATAGATTCTTCTCTAGAACCTCCAGAAAGGAATGCATCTCTGCAGATACCTTGATTTTAGCCCAGTGAGACCCATTTCTGACTTCTGACATCCAGAACTGTAAAATAATAAATTCATGTTAAGTTAGTAAGTTCATCATAATTTTTATAGCAGCAAGAGAAAACTAATAAAATATTATATGCTTTGAATTTGAATTTCCCAGTGGACTCCTGTGGAGTGGTTTGCCCTTCCATCTCCAGGGGATCTTCCTGACCCAGGGATTTAACCTGCATCACTTTCACTGGCAGATGGATTCTTTACCACTCATGCACTAGGGAAGCCCTAGGCTTTGAATAGCAAGGTTTTAGATATTGCAAATTTTCTATCCATGTACTTATGATTTGGAACACTGGAGAGAATTCAAGAATGTTGATGGCACTCATTTATCAGTAGTCTTTACTGGAAAGTATTTAATATATTCAGTATTATAATTTGCTAATTAAAACAGTGATAGCGGTATATAACCCACAATGATCAGTTATACTCTTTCAAGTGTATCTATTCAACTACAGAAGACTGTTGAAGACGAGCTGTGTTAAAAACAGAAATAGAAGAAAGTGAAAACAAAACACCTTTATATCTTCCTTTTAGGGAAATATTAAAAGCCATTTTAACATGGAAATCTTCCAATGTACATCATTTGGACAAACTCTCTGTGTTTATCACATTTTTCCCATGTGAAAATGTCAGATGATTAAATTAAAAAGACCCTTTTTCTTCTTCTTCTTTTTTTTTTTTTTTGACATTGGATTGGTGCCATTGATCCATACAGAGCCTTTCATAGCTATGGACTTTACAATATGCTAGTTAATGGCAAGTAATGAAAGCCTATGTATTTGGACATTCTGATTGTCAATATTCAATAAATTTTCATCATTTTATGAAAAGAAAACAAGCGTTATATGTTTTAGGCTTCCCATTGATTGAATCTTGTTATCTTGTTGATTCTTCCTGACATTGTCAGTGGAATGTACACATTGTACAAAGATTGCAATGTGTACCATTGCACAATGTACAAATTGTGCAAAGAGTCTGATGGAGGTGAATCTCACAGATATGTGCCTATAGCTATGTGTGAGTTTCCCTGGTGGCTCAGATGGTAAAGCGTCTGCTTGCAATGTGGGCGACCCAGGTTTGATCCCTGGGTCGGGAAGACCCCCTGGAGAAGGAAATGGTAACCCACTCCAGTATTCTTGCCTGAGAATCCCCATGGACAGAGAAGCCTGGCAGGCTACAGTCCATGGGCTCGCAGAGTCAGATACGACTGAGTGACTTCAGTTTCAGCTATGCATATAATTTAGGCAATCACAAAACTTAAACCCTGATATGTTCAGCCTTATAGTTGCAATTTGACATCATATACTTAGAATTAAAAAGAAAAAAAAAATCAGAAATGGGTAGGATAGCACTTAGAGGGTGCTGACTAGAGGTGACAGACATATCTCTTCATTCCCTTTCCATTCCATGCCTGCCTTCTTTCAAGTGGGCATAAAGCTAGTGACTACAATCAGAGTCCTGGAGTTTTGGTCACTCTATGAATATGTAAATCCTGAGAATAAACCTCCTTGTAACATAGAAACAAAGAATATACTTCTAAGAAAGAGGCATCATCATCATCCTGGCTTTTTGTAGTATATTTTCATAATTTGTCTACCTACATTCTATGGTCATCTTCATTAATGTATGAATGTGTAAATAGATATAAGCAAAAGATAAAATAGGGTACAGGTGAGAAAGATGGATTTTGTGTATGCTATCTTATTCCCTTTTCTTTTATTATCCCACTGGTTATCCTTTGGAAATTTTTCCTGGACAGAGTTGTGTGCTACTCTTCTTCTCTGAGTTACCAAACTTCCTACTTTCAATTTTTCTTTGTTCTTTGGCTACAATTCTAGAAATGTCTAATATGCTTATCTACTAGATTAATATGTACTGACATTCTGTAGAATTATGGGGCTTTCATATTTTTTTTTTGTCCATTTTAATGAATGGGGATATAAAAGTTCCAACTAACTCTGGAGCTAGAGATATTATTTATATCACTCAAGCTTTAGATACTTCAGATCATCTTAAAAATTCCACATTATCTGTCTTTCTAAGCATGTTCCTTATAAGAAAATAAAAGACTTTAGAATCCATAGGAGGTTCTCCCACTTTTCCAGTAGTATCAATCACTCAGGCAACATATGATAGTATTTTAAATGACATTCTTTAAGAGAAAAAATTCTTTAGATTCATGTCACTGAAGAATAGTTAGGCATATAAATGTCATTGAGAATAATGAAAGTAGTTTGCAGTAGAGGATTACGTATGCATCTTTTTTAGATCCATGTCACCCTGATCTTGGAAAGTTACAATATTAAGACTCTATGAAACATAGAAAGGCTGACTGATTTGGAATGGAGGGTCAATAAAAAAGACAAAATTATCCAGGAATCATTTGTTATTATTGACTCAGGTGCATGAAAGTGCAAGCGTTAGTCTTTCAGTTATGTCTCCTCTTTGAGAACCCATGAACTGTAGCCTGCCAGGCTCCTCTGCTCTTGAGATTCTCTAGGCAAGAATACTGAAGTGGGTTTCCTTTCCCTTCTCCAGGGTATCTTACCAACCCAGGGATCAAACCTAGGTCTCCTACATTGCAGGTAGATACTTTACTGTCTGAGCCACAAGGGAAGCTTAACTCAGATGTTATTCATCTATTAATTATTCATTGACTTAGTGAACACTTGTGTACTGAATGCCTATGACATGCTAAACACTCAGCCACTCTTCTATGAGTTTGAGATGGGAGAGGCAAATATAAAGGAAACTTCTTCATTCAAACATTTTATATTCACATGACAGAAGTAGCTATTAAGATATTTCAACTAAAATGTATAGGATGTGAATAGTAATTAATGGAGAAAAAACACAGAAAAAAGTATAGGAAATGAATTTTCGCTTCTTTTAAACAGAGTGTTGTCAAGCAAGGTCTCTCAATAATTTTTCAAATTTATTTATTTATTATTTATTTATATTTATTCAAGTTTATTATTAATTTGAATAAATACATAAATTAAGTGAGGTAGTGAACCATGCAGGTAACTAAGGACATAAAATTTCATTAAAGAGAAGATCAAGTACTAATCCCTTCAGCTGGGTTATTTTTGAAATTTCCTAGTAAATACTAGAAGACTGATATGGTAGGATGATGGAGCCAGTGAGAGTCAGAGAGGTGGGAAACAGACTCCAGATAACATGTACACCCATGGCTGATTCATGTCAATGTATGCCAAAAACTATTAAAATATTCTAAAGTAATTAACCTCCAATTAAAAGAAATAAATTATTAAAAAAAAAAGGCTAGTCCATATGAAGACTTAATCAACTGCTGTAAAGACTCAGAGAGACATAGAAATTTAGTCAAGGGCTTTGAACAGAGAAATGGCAGTTTATATGTAGAAGTTCTCTGGCTGCCTCTCTGGAGAATAAATTAACAGGGGAAGAAAACAGGTAAAGAGATACTTTGGGATAATATTGAATAGTCTAATGGGGATATGATAGTAGCTTTGGGCAAGATTCTAGTACAGAAATTGATAATACATGATTAGATTCTAGAAATAGAACAAAGAAGAGTTGCTGGTATATTAAGTACAGATTATGAGAGAGAAAAAGTCAAAAATGATCAATTATTTTTGCTGAGCTACTAAAAGAATAGTCTTGACATCAATTGAGATGGAGATATGGCAAGGGGGATAGAAGAAAAGATGTGGAGCTGCGTTTTGGATTTGCTATGTTTCAGCTGCTGGTCTGAGATGAGATTTAAGACCTTGAGTGGTGGTGGTTTGGTTGCTGAGTTGTGTCCAACTCTTACAACACCATGGACTCTAGCTTGCCCGACTCCTCTTTCCCTGGGATTCCACAGGCAATAATACTGGAATGGGTTGCCATTTCCTTCTCCAGAGGATCTTCCCAATCCAGGAATAGAACTCAGGTCTCCTGACTTGCAAGAAGATTCTTTACTATGTGAGCTATGAGGGAAGATCCCAGTACCTTGAGTAGGCAGTTGAATACATGAGACTCAAATTCACAGGAAAGGTTCAGGCTGAAAATATAAAATTTGAATCAGCTTATTAATGTTCTTCTAAGAATGTGCCCTCCAGCCCTCCTAAAATTAACAAATCAGGGAGATAGGAAGAATTAGCAATGGAAACTAAGAAGTGAAACAAGTGAATGGGAGTTTAGCTAGAAAACTGTTACATCCTAGGAGTCAAACAGGTAAAGAGTTTCAGGTAAGATTAAAACAGAAAAGAATTGTGGATTTCACCATTTATACATTATTTATGACTCTGGTAAGAGCAATTTCAGTGGAGAGGGGATGAAACCTCACTACATGAAATTCTACAACAACAACAAAACCTTAAGAAAAAATTTGGAACAAGCCACAAAGACATTATTTTCATAGAGTATTTTCTCTAAAGAAAGAAGGGAACAGATTACTAGTTGGAGCTAAAGTTGTATCAATATATGGGGTCGCAGAGAGTCGAGAGAGTCTCACATGACTGAGTGACTTCACTTTATATGCAATGAGAATAAAAAGAAGGGAAGAAACAATATGGAAGAGAGAGTAGATAGAATATCTGCATGGATATCTTTGAGTACATGACAAAGTGTGTCACAGGTGGAGCTGCTGGTTAAAGAAAGGAGCTTTGTTTGAAGTAGGGGACAGTTCTTTTATAGTATCTGGAGGGAAACAAGAATATATGCACAGATAAGATGGATGAAATGGGGCTTGTATAGTTTGGATGGATAGTTTGAAGCTTGTCAATTTTTAAATTATTATTATAGTAATTATCAGATGAGAATGAGGGAAGTGGAGTAGATATCAATATTTTTTTTCAAGATTTAAATATAAAACCTCACTTTATATACATATTGGTTAAAAAACTGACTACCAATGTTATATTTGCTTCACTTCTAATATATTTCTGCTTAATGATTGTTTAACATGTAGGGCTTGCTTAAGAAGAAAATGATTGCAATGGAAAGAAAATAAATTTGCAAATAGAGAGGACTGACTCATTAATATCCAATATTTTCTGCTTATTTACTTTGAGTTTTTTTGTGCAATTACTTAGATATATTTGAACTTTGTTTTTTATATGTAAAATGAAGATAAATGTATTCAAATATATTCATCTCATATGTTTTCTGTAAAGAGTCAAAGTGTTAGAAAAATATATTGAAATTGAAAATTGGCAAAAGAGATAACTGAATGTTCTTCCAGTGCAGTATAAGGCTTTCATCTTTAATTGGCTTTGTATTGATTGGACCATTTTTCACCTTTAACTTCAAGAAAAGAGCATTTTAAAAATTTCATTTATTGTTCTTTAAGGTATTAATCAATTTTGTCTCTAACCCCACAATCTTAGTTTAGAATTCCTTTATTAAATTACTTATGAAGACCAAGCTCCTCAAATGCTCATTGAACTGGTTTTAAATTATTTTTGGTTCCCTCATTAATTAATCAGGTTAAAATCATTGGCTCTTTTTTTTTTTTTAATTTGCATGAGTGTCAGGTGTTAAGTATACAAAATGTATACTTTAACAAATATAATGTTATAATCCCTAGTTGAGTGTCCACATATGTTACTTTAACTCCCTCCCAGCCCTTTCCCATATCTATCCCAATCACAGTTTTCTGTCCCTTTCATTGAAACAAAAATCTCAAATTCTTAAAATTCATTAAGGGCATATAGTTTAGTACCTCAGTTCAGTTCAGTTCAGTAGCTCAGTTGTGTCCAACTCTTTGCAACCCCATGGACCACAGCACTCCAGGCTTCCCTGTCCATCACCAACTCCCAGAGTTCACCCAAACCCATGTCCATTGAGTCGGTGATGCCATCCAACCATCTCATCTTCTGTTGTCCCCTTCTCCTCCTGCCCTCAATCTTTCTCGGCATCAGGGTCTTTTCAAATGAGTCAGGTTTTCACATCAAGTGGCCAAAAGTATTGGAGTTTCAGCTTCAACATCAGTCTTTTCCAATGAACACTCAGGACTGATTTCCTTTAGGATTGACTGGGTGGATCTCCTTGCAGTCCAAGGGACTCTTTATTTATTTATTTTTTTAAATAACATTTGTTCAGTTTTATTCAGACAGAAAAGTTATTTAGCGTATTTGATAGATTGAGGAGTAAAGTTTATAAATAATTGTTTTATAAAAGGAGGCTTTCATGAACTTTTTTTTTTTTTTTAACTTTACAGTAGTGTATTGGTTTTGCCATACATCAACATGAATCCACCACGGGTATACATGTTTTCCCCATCCTGAACCCCCATCCCACCCCACTCCCAGTCCCATCCCTCTTGGTCATCCCAGTGTGCCAGCCCCTTAAGAGTCTTTTCCAACCCCACAGTTCAAAAGTATCAATTCTTCGGTGCTCAGTTTTCTTTATAGTCCAACTCTCACGTTCACACATGACTACTGGAAAAACCATAGCCTCGACTAGATGGACTTTTGTTGGCAAAGTAATGTCTTTGATTTTTAATATGCTATCTAGGTTGGTCATAACTTTCCTTCCAAGGAGTGTCTATTAATTTCATGGCTGCAGTCACCATCTGCAGTGATTTTGGATTCCAAATAATAATAATAATAAAATCAGCTACTGTTCCCACTGTTTCTCCATCTATTTGCCATGAAGGGATGAGACCAGATGCCATGATCTTTGTTTTCTGAATGTTGAGCTGTAAGCCAACATTTTCACTCTCTCCTTTCACTTTCATCAAGAGGCTCTTTAGTTCTTTTTCACTTTCTGCCATAATGTGGTGTCATCTGCATATCTGAGGTTATTGATATTTCTCCCAGCAATCTTGATTCCAGCTTGTGCTTCTTCCAGCCCAGCGTTTCTCATGATATATTCTGCATATAAGTTAAATAAGTAGGGTGACAATATACAGCCTTGATGTACTTCTTTTCCTATTTGTAACCAGTCTGTTGTTCCATGTCCAGTTCTAATTATTGCTTCCTGACCTTCATAGAGATTTCTCAAGAGGCAGGTCAGATGGTCTGGTATTCCTATCTCTTTCAAAATTTTCCAGAGTTGAGTACTTATTCCTACTTTTATATCTTCTTTTTTCTAAATTTAATTTAATTTTTAAAATAAATTTATTTATTTTAATTGGAGGTTAATTACTTTACAATATTGTATTGGTTTTGCCATATATCAACATGAATCCGCCACAGGTATACACGTGTTCCTCACCCTGAACCCCCCTCCCTCCTCCTTCCCCATACCATCCCTCTGGGTCATCCCAGTGCACCAGCCCCAAGCATCCAGTATCATGCATCGAACCTGGACTGGTGATTCGTTTCATATATGATATACGTTTCAATGCCATTCTCCCAAATCATCCCACCCTCGCCCTCTTCCACAGAGTCCAAAAGACTGTTCTATACATCTGTGTCTCTTTTGCTGTCTCACATACAGGGTTATCGTTACCATCTTTCTGAATTCCATATATATGTGTTAGTATACTGTATTGGTGTTTTTCTTTCTGGCTTACTTCATTCTGTATAATAGGCTCCAGTTTCATCCTCCTTTTTAGAACTGATTCAAATGTATTCTTTCTAATGGCTGAGTAATACTCCATTGTGTATATGTACCACTGCTTTCTTATCCATTCATCTGCTGATGGACATCTAGGTTGCTTCCATGTCCTGGCTATTATAAACAGTGCTGCGATGAACATTGGGGTACACGTGTCTCTTTCAATTCTGGTTTCCTTGGTATGTATGCCCAGCAGTGGGATTGCTGAGTCATAAGGCAGTTCTATTTCCATGTTTTAAGGAATCTCCACACTGTTCTCCATAGTGGCTGTATTAGTTTGCATTCCCACCAACAGTGTAAGAGGATTCCCTTTTTTCCACACCCTCTCCAGCATTTATTGCTTGTAGACTTTTGGATTACAGCCATTCTGACTGGTGTGAAATGGTACCTCATTGTGGTTTTGATTTGCATTTCTCTGATAATGAATAGTTCATGATTTTGATTTGAAATAAGAATCACTTGTGTTGTAGTATGGAGAGACTTATTTTTCTTCTTCTTTTTTTTTAATTTTTATTTTTACTTTATTTTACTTTACAACACTGTATTGATTTTGCCATACATTGACATGAATCCTCCACGAGTGTACATGAGTTCCCAAACATGAACCCCCTTACCACCTCCAACCCCATATCATCTCTCTGGATCATCCCCGTACACCAGCCCCAAGCATCCTGTATCCTGCATCGAACATAGACTGGCGATTCATTTCTTACATGATAGTATACATGTTTCAATGCCATTCTCTCAAATCATCCCACCCTCTCCCTCTCCCACAGAGTCCAAAAGTCTGCTCTACACATCTGTGTCTCTTTTGCTGTCTTGCATACAGGGTCATCATTACCATCTTTCTGAATTCCATATATATGTGTTAGTATACTGTATTGGTGTTTTTCTTTCTGGCTTACTTCACTCTGTATAATAGCCTCCAGTTTCATCCACCTCATTAGAACTGATTCAAATGTATTCTTTTTCATGGATGAGTAATACTCCATTGTGTATATGTACCACAGCTTTCTTATCCATTCATCTGCTGATGAACAACTAGGTTGTTTCCATGTCCTGGTTATTATAAGCAGTGCTGCGATGAACATTGGGGTACATGTGTCTCTTTCAATTCTGGTTTCCTTGGTATGTATGCCCAGCAGTGGGATTGCTGGGTCATAATACAATTATATTTGCAATTTTTTAAGGAATCTCCACACTGTTCTCCATAGTGGCTGTACTAGTTTGCATTCCCACCAACAGTGTAAGAGGATTCCCTTTTCTCCACACCCTCTCCAGCATTTATTGCTTGCAGACTTTTGGATAACAGCCATTCTGACTGGTGTGAAATGGTACCTCATTGTGGTCTTGATTTGCATTTCTCTGATAATGAGTGATGTTGAGCATCTTTTCATGTGTTTGTTAGCCATCCATATGTCTTCTTTGGAGAAATGTCTACTGAGTTCTTTGGCCCACGTTTTTATTGGGTCGTTTATTTTTCTGGAATTGAGCTGCATAAGTTGCTTGTATATTTTTGAGATTAGTTGTTTGTCCCTTGCTTCATTTGCTATTGTTTTCTCCCATTCAGAAAGCTGTCTTTTCACCTTGCTTATATTTTCCTTTGTTGTGCAGAAGCTTTTAATTTTAACTAGATCCCATTTGTTTATTTTTGCTTTTATTTCCAGTATTCTGGGAGGTGGATCATAGAAGATCCTGCTGTGATTTATGTTGGAGAGTGTTTTGCCTATGTTCTCCTCTAGGAGTTTTATAGTTTCTGGTCTTACGTTTAGATCTTTAATCTTCTTCTTATTGTCCTAGTATTTGGATATATTTAGTTTGTACTTAAAAAGTTTGATAAATTCTGGTGACTGAATATTATACAATTCTAAAGTGTCCCTACAAATGAATTTTGGTTTGGTAGAAATGTTACTGGATTTGGTGAATAAAAGAATTGTGCCAGAGTTTATTTGGTGAATAAATTCTGACTAGATTATTTAAATGTTCATAATATCATTGCTTTATCCATAAAATAATGGAAATAAAACCCCTGTTTCTTTTTCCAAACTAAAGTACACAGTACAGTTTTCTGCTTCTTAATTGGTGCACTGACATGTTATTTGAATTTTACTCTTAAAGTTCTAGAAATGTCATATAACAGTACCAATTATGGATGCTACTAAAATGGGGTACACATATTGGAATTAAATGTCCTAGTGAAAAACTCCTGAACTCTTATTTTGCACCTGAATAGAACTCAAACTCACCAGCTCTAAAACAAAGGCTCAACAAATGGTGTATCTCTCTTATTCCACCTCAGCTTCCCTTTAATGACTCCAATTTGATGCTTTCACCAGCTTCTGTTTCAGAAACCAGAATTGGGTTATAGGTCTGCTTTTGTTTATGCGTAACATATGTGGTACAAGGTCTGAAATTAACATCCAATATCATGTGCTGCCTTGAAAATCTGGTACAATTTGGAGGGCTTTAAAGTGTCTAACTCGAATATGCCCATTCCTCTTCTCTATGATTAAGGTTCTGGAGCCAAACCCTCCTCAGTTAAGCCCATTGTCTGCTTAATTTCTAGGTATCAGACAGTATCAGACTTCATTTCCGTGTCAGCTGGACGCCTTGTTCAAATAAGTCCTTCACAACCCCTTCCTTGTTGCTACAAACCCTGCCTCCTGCAGGCCTTGCTTATTCACTCATTCTTAGTGCAGCCTGCATGTGGCCTTGTGTGATATAGTGTTCTCCTTTCCCTGACTGTGAGCGTATGTGACTAATAACCAGCTGTCTATGTCATCTGTCCAAGGTCAGGTGTTATGTGTACCTTATAACCCCGGACAGAAATCCTCTTCTCACCAAAGGGAGAGATATAAAAAGAGAGAGAGAAAAAAAGATAAAACACATCTGTTCAAAATCAACTTTTTTCATCCATCTATGAATCCATTTATACATGCAATAAATACTAGTTAGAGTCATGCCTATATGCATCTTGGAAGGTATAAGTATCTCATGAATGCTGGATATTATGGGGAATAATTTCCTAAAAATTCCTTCTTAAGAATCTCCTAAATGTATCTTTTCTAATAGCTTTATATCTCTAAGTTAATGTGCTCACTATAAATTTTTAAAATGCTTTTTTTTCATATATGTGGACAAGACTAGAAGGAAATGCTTACTATTAATAAACCTATTATTTAACTTAATCACATGATAATGTGCATCAAATTGTTTTTCTTTTTTGAAATGCCACTTATTGCCCCCAAGTTGTTATAACTTTTGAAAAAGTGCAGCAAAAATCAAATAATATGAAAGACCACATATCAAACACAATAAAACTAACAAAAACAAAAGAAACTTTCTGTGACATCATATTGAAAATAAAGAGATGGAAGGCAAACAGCAAACAAAGAAAGATAAATACATCACTAGATGATTTCTTTGAAGAAAAATAAAGTAGGATGAGAAGATACAGAGTGACATGAGGTTCAAATTTGATTTGTGGATGTTGATAAGTCTTTTTGGTTATATTTGGGATGAACTTAAGTTGTAAAATAAGGCTAGAAGATATACAAAGAAAGAGAGCTGAGCCAACACTTTAAAAAATTGCATACTTGGCATGACCAAGGAAAAGACCAGAGGCCAGAATGTCTGGTGCAGCCAGCAGCCTGAGTGAACAGATGATGAGGTCAGAGAAAGAACCAGTGGCCAAAACACATTGGATTTAGGAACAGACTTAAGGTCTTTGGTCCTAAAAAGGGGATAAATGCATTACAGGGTTTCACCAGGGAACTGGAATGAACATACTTACATTTAAGAAAAGGAGCTGTTTGGTTTCTTATAAAGAGTAGGCTGTAGGAGTAAGACACAAAAGCAGGGAGACAAATTAGGAGGCTACTGTAATGGTCCAGGTGAAACATGATGGCAACTTTAAATGTGGTGATATTGAATTATTCTGACAAAAATGTGGATTGAATCTAACAAAAGTGACACAATTTCTTGAATGTGTCAAGAAATTTAAGAAAAATTTCTTACATTTTCCTCTTTTTGAAAGCACTGGGAGAATTGCTCTATTATTCCACCACATGTGATATACACACACACACACATACACAAACACACACCACACACAAGCATATATATTTAAAATATTTAGTATTATTTAGCAATAAACAAGGAATATGTTACTGAACAATTAAGTGCTTTTGCTCAGAGAAGTTTGGGATTTTATGCTAAGTATGAGTTTGAAATATTACAATTCAAATGTTCATGTTTGTTTCAACTACTTTGAAATTTTAAGAGACTTGTTAACATAATTATTTCTTATGATCCCTGGAGGCTTTCTCTATTAAATGCTATTAAAATATTCATTGTATTTATTTTCAAATTTATAAAACAAACTACTACAGTGAAATCTCTGTTTAGAGATGCACAATAATGATACAAACTAATAAGCATGAGATGAGCTCAAGAGTCAGAAAATTCTCTAGATCATCTTTCTATTATCCATTAATAAGATATGAGTAAATCATTGACCAACCTCCCTTAACCAATATACATGAAAAATAAATACATGCTATCCCATGATTTGAATTGCAATTAATCTATAATCTATTTCCTCTACAAAGAAATCATTTTGACTTGTACATCTTTCTTTGAGATTATATGTGTGATATATTTCATAATAAATATTACAAACATTTAAATAATAATATATTTTAAGTAAAATAATATTTTAAGAAAGTTAATAACTTTAACATTTTTATAAATGGCTATTTTTTCATGGAAAATATGCACACTCTGCTTTATAAGAATTAGCCTACTCATGTTAACAAGTGTACCATATAAATATACATTCAATATTACAATGTAGTATCTTGGGGCACCTTGGATTTGGAACAGAAACACTTGTCCTTGGATGAAAATAAATCTCTAGTATTTTTTGCAGAGAGTTCAAAATTTTATGTTGCACTATGTAATTAAAAGTCATATTTAAAGTACACATTAAGTAAGGTTATTACCAGTCATAAACTGATATTTGAATCTTGGGAACTTGCAGAGTGTCAATAACTGGCACACAAGGCTCTGTGGAACATCTTAAATGCCAATTTTGATCAAAGTTGACAATTTGTTCATTTAGTGCTTTTCATCTCTGAGTCAGTATCTCCAAAATATTTGAAAAACATAAAAAAAATAAAATATCTTGAGGGAAAAGTAATAGAAAAAAGAGTCTGGAAAATTCTAAGGGAAAATACTTAAATCATACAATTAGTTATATGTGAGAGTTATATATGAGTTATATGTGAGTAACTTGTGAGAGTTTTTCTTTATTATTTAAAACTATTGCATAAATATGCTACAGTAATATTACTGCATTATAAGCATAATTCTGAATTATTGTTTCTTAAAATGTGCTGCCCAAATGCAAAGGAATAAATTCAACTAGAATTTTAATATTGCAGCATTCAAACATTTATCACTGGATAGCCACCATTTTCTTAGCATACATTAATTTTGCATCCTTTATATGTGAATGTCACATGATAGAAAATAGAAATGACAAAATAGAGAAAAGACATATTTTTAAAGACATGAAACTAAATAACTGAAACCAAAATAGGTATATTAATATTTATCTGCTATTTGTCACCCAAGTGTGTAGCTCTGATCAATATTTCTATGACCATCCCAACACACACTCAAATAACAAAGAAACCAAAACAAATTTTCAAGAAATGAAGGAAACAAGTAGTATTATTTAGCATGCTTTTTTGTGGCATGTGGTATTCTAGTTCCCCAACCATGGATGGAACCCATGACCCTTCAGTGGAAGTGCAGAGTCTTAATCATTCAACTGTCAGGGAAGTCCTGAGTTTACTACTCATTATACCTTAAAGTTTTATATGGACACTCAAGATATGATTCCATCCATAACAACTCCCATTTATCTCATGTTTAAATGCAGAAGCCAATGTAAAGTATAGAGGATGTGCTTGATCATTACTTGTTATGATACTTCTTCTATCTTAGAAGACATTTGAGTACTTTGCCTGTTGAAATTCTGCTCTTTGAATCCACTAATATTCTCCATTTAAACATCATTCAAGAAGAATTAACATTTTCTATTTCAGTGCTCTGAAATTATTATTTTCCTATCTTTGGTAGAACATTGGTCTTTATATCATCTTGGGACCTATAGTTTCTGTGTTTAGAAACTGTGTATATTTTCACCACTTGCCTTAAATTACAGACTATTCAGAAGTTGGTTCTATATTGTATGTAATCTTTGGGTCATCCATATGACCTCAATATAATTATTGTTGAGTAATACAAAAACAAACAGTTAAGGTATAACATGTCTTTTGCATCACATTAAAATGTGGGTATGTCACTTGCCCAGTGACCTTTATAACTCTCAACAGAGACATACTTTTGTACAAGTGTTTCAATTGTGAAGGGTGTAACATAAAACAGTCATTAATTCTGTTAAGGAAAAAAAGGGAAACTGTAACATAGATAAAAATTAGTTTTTAATAAATATCAACTGATCTAGGCTCAACAATTTTTATTTTAATTATGATATAAATGTTGTTACATCATATTCAAAATCAAAAATTGGAAGCTCTGTATTTTAATGAACATTTTATCACATAGGAAAATAAAGCAAATATAATGTGACCTTCATCTAAAATATACCATCTTTTAAAAAACAGGGGTGGTGGTGAGGAGACACCCCTCGTCCAAGGTAAGGAACAGCGGCTGCGCTTTGCTGGAGCAGCCGCGAAGTGATACCCCACAGCCAAGTTAAGAGAAACCCAAATAAGATGGTAGGTGTTGCAACAGGGGAGACACACTGAAACCATAATCACAGCAAACTAGTCAATCGAATCACACTAGGACCACAGCCTTGTCTAACTCAATGAAACTAAGCCAGGCCCTGTGGGGCAACAAAGTTGGGCAGCCATGGTGGAGAGATCTGACACAATGTGGTCCACTGGAGAAAGGAATGACAAACCACTTCAGTTGTCTTGCCTTGAAAACCCCATGAACAGTATGAAAAGGCAAAATGATTGGATACTGAAAGAGGAACTCCCCAGGTCAGTAGGTGCCCAACATGCTACTGGATATCAGTGGAGAAATAACTCCAGAAAGAATGAAGGGATGGAGCCAAAGCAAAAACAATACCCAGTTATGGATGTGACTGGTGATAGAAGCAAGGTCCAATGCTGTAAAGAGCAATATTGCATAGGAACTTGGAATGTCGGGTCCATGAATCAAGGCAAATTGGAAGTGGTCAAACAGGAGATGACAAGAGTGAACATTGACATTCTAGGAATCAGAGAACTAAAATGGACTGGAATGGGTGAATCTAACTCAGATGACCATTATATCTACTACTACAGGCAGCAATCCCTTAGAAGAAATGGAGAAGCCATCATGGTCAACAAAAGAGTCCGAAATGCCGTACTTGGATACAATCTCAAAAAAGACAGAATGATCTCTGTTCATTTCCAAGGCAAACGACTCAATATCACAGTAATCCAAGTCTATGCCCCTACCAGTAATGATGAAGAAGCTGAAGCTGAATGGGTCTATGAAGACCTACAAGACCTTTTAGACCTAACACCCAAAAAAGATGTCCTTTTCATTATAGGGGACTGGAATGCAAAAGTAGGAAGTCAAGAAACACCTGGAATAAGAGGCAAATTTGCCTTTGGAATATAGAATGAAGCAGGGCAAAGACCAATAGAGTTTTCCCAAGAAAATGCACTGGTCATAGCAAACACCTTCTTCCAAAAACACAAGAGAAGACTCTACACATGGACATCACCAGATGGTCAACACCAAAACCAGATTGATTATATTCTTTGCAGCCAAAGATGGAGAAGCTCTATACAGTCAACAAAATGAAGACCAGGAGCTGACTGTGGATCAGATCATGAACTACTTATTGTCAAATTCAGACTTAAATTGAAGAAAGTAGGGAAAACCACTAGACCATTCAGGTATGACCAAAACCAAATCCCTTATGATTATACAGTGGAAGTGAGAAATAGATTTAAGGGACTAGATCTGATAAATAGAGTGCCTGATGAACTATGGACTGAGGTTTGTGACATTGTACAGGAGACAGGGATCAAGACCATCCCCATGGAAAAGAAATGCAAAAAAAGCAAAATGGCTGTCTGAGGAGACCTTACAAATAGCTGTGAAAAAAGAGAAGTGAAAAGCAAAGGAGAAAAGGAAAGGTACAAGTATCTGAATGCAGAGTTCCAAAGAATAGCAACAGGAGATAAGAAAGCCTTCCTCAGCGATCAATACAAAGAAATAGAGGAAAAGAACAGAATGGGAAAGACTAGAGATCTCTTCAAGAAAATTAGAGACACCAAGGGAATATTTCATGCAAAGATGGGCTCGATAAAGGACAGAAATGGTATAGACCTAACAGAAGCAGAAGATATTAAGAAGAGGTGGCAAGAATACACAGAAGAACTATACAAAGAAGATCTACATGACCAAGATAATCACGATGGTGTGATCACTTACCTAGAGCCAGACATCTTGGAATGTGAAGTCAAGTGGGCCTTAGAAAGTATCATTATGAACAAAGCTAGTGGAGATGATGGAATTTCAGTTGAGCTATTTCAAACCCTGAAATATGATGCTGTGAAAGTCCTGCACTCAATATGCCAGCAAATTTGGAAAACTCAGCAGTGGCCACAGGACTGGAAAAGGTCAGTTTTCATTCCAATCCCAAAGAAAGGCAACACCAAAGAATGTTCAACTACCACACAATTGCACTCATCTCACACTCTAGTAAAGTAATGCTCAAAATTCTCCAAGCCAGGCTTCAGCAATATGTGAACCATGAGCTTCCAGATGTTCAAGCTGGTTTTAGAAAAGGTAGAGGAACCAGAGATCAAATTGCCAACATCCACTGGATCATCGATAAAGCAAGAGAGTTCCAGAAAAAAAACAAACAAACATCTATTTCTGCTTTATTGACTATGCCAAAACCTTTGACTGTGTGGATCACA
>NW_024070204.1:23980715-24129013 GCF_014754425.2 Oryx dammah
ATGGCATCTGGTTACATCACTTCATGGGAAATAGATGGGGAAACAGTGGAAACAGTGTCAGACATGTTTTTTGGGGGCTCCAAAATTACTGCAGATGGTGACTGCAGCCATGAAATTAAAAGATGCTTACTCCTTGAAAGAAAAGTTATGACCAACCTAGATAGCGTATTCAAAAGCAGAGACATTACTTTGCTGACTAAGGTCCGTCTAGTCAAGGCTATGGTTTTTCCAGTGGTCATGTATGGATGTGATAGTTGGACTGTGAAGAAAGCCGAGCACCAAAGTATTGATGCTTTTGAACTGTGCTGTTGGAGAAGACTCTTGAGAGTCCCTTGGACTGCAAGGAGATCCAACCAATTCATTCTGAAGGAGATCAGCCTTAGGATTTCTTTGGAGGGAATGATGCTGAGGCTGAACCTCCAGTACTTTGGCCACCTCATGCAAAGAGTTGACTCATTGGAAAAATCTCTGATGCTGGGAGGGATTGGGAGCAGGAGGAGAACGGGATGACAGAGGATGAGAAGGCTGGATGGCATCACTGACTCGATGGATTTGAGTCTGAGTGAACTTTGGGAGTTGGTGATGGACAGGGAGGCCTGGAGTGCTGCGATTCATGCAGTCGCAAAGAGTCGGACACGACTGAGCAACTGAACTGAACTGAGTGTAATTTGTTGCAAAGACCAGAACAATTATTCCTTCTTTTCTTTCATGTAATAGAATTTCATGCAATTTCAGTTCAGTTCAGTTCAGTCCCTCAGTCGTATATTACTCTGTGACCCCATTGGCTGCAGCACCCCACACTTCCCTGTCCATCACCAACTCCTGGAGTTTCCTCAAACTCGTATGCATTGAGACTTGATGCCATCCAACCATCTCAACAGCTGTTGTCCCCTTTCTCCTCCTGCCTTCAACCTTTCCCAGCATTAGGGTCATTTCCAGTGAGTGAGTTCTTCACGTCAGGTGGCCAAAGTATTGGACTTTCAGCTTTATCATCAGTCCTTCCAATGAATATTTAGGACTGGTTTCATTTATGAATGAGTGGTGTGATATCCTTGCAGTCCAAGGGACTCTGAAGAGTCTTCTCCAACACCAGAGTTCAAAAGCATCAAATTTTCATCACTCAGCTTTCTTTATAGTCCTACTCTCATATCCATACCTGACTACTGGAAAAGCCATAGCTTTAACTAAATGAATCTTTGTTGGCAAAGTAATGTTTCTGCTTTATAATATGCTGTCAAGTTTGGTCATAGCTTTTCTTCCAAGGAGCAAGAGTCTTTTAATTTCATGGCAGCAGTTGCCACTGGCAGTGACTTTGGAGACCAGGAAAAAGTCTGTCACTGTTTCCATTGTTTCCCATCTATTTGCAATGAAGTGATGGGACTGGATGCCAGGTCTATATTTCTGTTTTTGTGCCAGTACCATACTGATGGAAGGATTCTTCAATATATGCAAATCAATCAATGTGATACACCATATTAACAAATTGAAAGATAACCATATGATAATCTCAATACATGCAGAAAAAGCCTTTGACAAAATTCAGCACCCATTTGTGATTAAAACTCTTCAAAAAATGGACATAGAGTCACAAGGGAAGCAGTCTCTGATATTCCCATTTCTTTAGAATTTTACACTGTTTGTTGTGATCCACTCAGTAAAAGTCTTTGGCCTAGTCAATAAAGCAGAAGTAGATTTTCTTTTTTTAACTCTCTTGCTTTTCTTGATGATCCAATGAATGTTGGCAATTTGATCTCTGGTTCCTCTGCCTTTTCTAAATCCAACTTGAACATCTGGAATTTCATGGTAGATGCAGTGTTGAAGCCTGGCTTGGAGAATTTTGAGCATTATTTTGTTAACATGTGAGATGACCACAATTGTGCAGTAGGTTGAGCATTCTTTGGCATTGCCATTCCTGGGGATTGGAATGAAAACTGATCTTTTCCAGTTCTGTGGCCACTGCTGAGTTTTCCAAATTTGCTGGCATATTGAGTGCAACACTTTAGCAGCAGCATCTTTCAGGATTTGAAATAGCTCAACTGAAATTCCCTCACCTCCACTAGCTTTGTTTGTACTGATGCTTCCTAAGGCCCACTTGACTTCACATTCCAAGATGTCAGGCTCTAGGTGAATGATATCACCATCGTGATTATTTGGATCATGAAGATCTTTTTCATATAGATTTTCTGTGTATCCTTGTCACCTCTTCTTAATATCTTCTGCTTCTGTTGGGTCCATACCATTTCTATCCTTTATTGTGCCCTTCTTTGCATGAAATATTCCCTTGGCATCTCGAATTTTCTTGAAAATATCTCTAGTCTTTCCCATTTTATTGTTATCCTCTATTTCTTTGCGTTGATCACGGAGGAAGACTTTCTTATCTCTCCTTGCTATTCTTTGGAACTCTGTATTCAAATGGGTATATCTTTCCTTTTATCCTTTGCCTTTAGCTTCTCTTCTTTTCTCAGCTATTTGTAAGACCTCCTTTGACAACCATTTTGCCTTTTTGCATTTCTTTTACTTGCGGATGGTCTTGATCACTGCCTCCTGTACAATGTCATGAACCTCCATCCAGAGTTCTTCAGGCACTCTGTCTATTAGATCTAAGCCCTTGACTCTATTTGTCACTTCCACCGTATAGTCATAAGGGATTTGATTTAGGTCATACCTGATCTAGTGGTTTTCCTCCTTTATTCAATGTTAAGTCTAAAATTTGCATTAAGAAGTTCATTATTGGAGCCACAGCCAGCCCCTAGTCTTGTTTTTGCTGACTATATAAAGTGTCTCCATCTTTGGCTGCAAAGAGTATAAAGAATCTGATTTCAGTATTGACCATCCGGTGATGTCCAACTGTAGAGCCTTCTCTTGTATTGTTGGAAGAAGGAGTTTGATACCAGTGCATTCTTTTGACATAACTTTGTTAGCCTTCTCCCTGCTTCATTTTGTACTCCAAGGTTGGGTTTGCCTCTTACTCCATGTATCTCTTGACATCCTACTTTTGTATTCTTGTCTTCTATATTAAAAAGCACATCTTTTGGTGGTGTTAGTTCTAGAAGGTCTTGTAGGTCTTCATCCAACCATTCAACTTCAGCTTATTCAGATTACTGGTTGGGGCATAGACTTGGATTACTGTGATATTGTATGGTTTGCCTTGGAAATGAACAGAGATAATTCTGTCATTTTTGAGATTGCACCCAAGAACTGCATTTCAGAATCTTCTGTTGACTATGAGGCCTACTCCATTTTTCCTAAGGGATTCTTGCCCATAGAGGTAGGTATAATGGGCAATTGAGTTTAATTCACCCATTTCAGTCCATTTTATTTCACTGATTCCTAAAATGTTTACATTCACTCTTGCTATCTCCTGTTTGATCACTTCCAATTTACATTGATTGGAATGTATGTATTACAATACATAGATGCTTTGTCCTCACAGATCTTGAGCTTGAAATTATATAGGGTTTCTTCTTGCTCCTTAATGTTAGTTTCAGGGCATTCCTTCCCTTTTTGATTATACACTTATACAAACATAGAGTAAGAAAAAACAGCACACACAAAAAAAACACCACTGCTTTAGATCCCATGCCATGGAATGTGCTGAACTTCTCCCTTACAGTTTTTCATTTTTTAAGTATACCAAACTCTTATCTCTATCAATTTTGGAAAATAGTAGGAGCTGACTCACAGATTTATTCTATATCCCAAATCATGTCATTATTCCCTGAAAATTGCATGGGTATATCTATATGGGTGGATATTGATATAGCCACCCAAGCTGTATCTTGAACTGCATACCACCAATGATATTTCACTGTTCAGCATAAACAGATTTCTAATAGTATGCTCTAGACTTGCTGACTCTAGAAATATCACTTAAAAATTAGTAATTAAAACATCTCCTCAGGGTTTCCCTAGTGGATCAGATGGTAAAGCGTCTGCCTGCAATGTGGGAGACCTGGGTTCGATCCCTGGGTCAGGAAGGTTCCCCTGGAGAAAGAAATGGCAACCCACTCCAATACTCTTGCCTGGAAAATTCCATGGATAGAGGAGCCTGGTAGACTGCAGTCCATGGGATCGGAAATAGTCAGACACGACTGAGCAACTTCACACACACACACACACACAAAAATACCCCAAGACATCTCCTCAACCATTATCTTTGAACCCACCATTCTCATGGCACTTTAATCATTAAATTTTCCTCTTCTTTTTATGCTTCTGCTAGTGTGGCAAAGATCCTCTGTTCCACAAAGATGACAAACTTCCAAATAGTTTAAACTGAATTTCATTGTTTCCTTCTTCCATATTCTATAAAATGAAACAAAACAAAGCAACTATTTGGACTCTCCTAACTTAAAATTCTCCACTGGTATCAATATATTTTGAATCTGAGAAAAGATTTTTTTTTTTCTTACTTAGAATAATATATCAATTAAAAATCAGCTTGGACCAAAAAATTCATTTGGGTTTTATAAAATTATGATTTAAGGTATTATAGACACAGGCATGCACACATATATACGCATGTGTGTGAATAAATATATATATTTACATATATGTATATCAGTTCAGTACAGTTAAGTTGCTCAGTCGTGTCTGACTCTTTGTGACCCAATGAACCGCAGATGCCAGGGCTCCCTGTCCATCACCTACTCCCGGAGTTCACTCAAACTCATGTCCATTGAGTTGGGGATGCCATCCAACCATTTCATCCTCTGTCGTCCCCTTCTCCTCCTGCCTTCAATCTTTCCCAGCATCAGAGTCTTTCAAATGAGTCAGCTTTTCGCATCAGGTGGCCAAAGTATTGGAGTTTCAGCTTCAACATCAGTCCATCCAATGAACACCCAGCACTGACCACCTTTAGGATGGACTGGTTGAATCTCATTGCTGTCTAAAGGACTCTCAAGAGTCTTCTCCAACACCAGAGTTTAAAGCATCAATTCTTTGGTGCTCAGCTTTCTTTATAGTCCAACTCTCACATCCATACATGACTGCTGGAAAAACCATAGCCTTGACTAGACAGACCTTTGTTGAAAAGTAATGTCTCTGCTTTTTAGTATGCTGTCTAGGTTGGTCATAACTTTCCTTCCAAGGATTAAGCATCTTTTAATTTCATGACTGCAATCACCATCTGCAGTGATTTTGGAGCCCAAAAAAATCAAGTCTGACACTCTTTCCACTGTTTCCCCATCTATTTGCCCTGAAGTGATGGGACTGGATGCCATGATCTTCGTTTTCTGAATGTTGAGCTTTAAGCCAACTTTTTCACTCTCCTCTTTCACTTTCATCAAGAGGCTGTTTAGTTCCTCTTCAGATTCTGCCAAAATGGTGGTGTCATCTGCATATCTGAGGTTATTGATATTTCTCCTGGCAATCTTGATTCCAGCTTGTGCTTCTTCCAGCTCAGATGTACTCTGCATATAAGTTAAATAAGCAGGGTGACAATATACAGCCTTGACATACTCCTTTTCCTTTTTGGAACAAGTCTGTTGTTCCATTTCTAGTTCTAACTGTTTCTTCCTGACCTGCATACAGGTTTCTCAAGAGGCAGATCAGGTGGTCTGGTATTCCCATCTCTTGAAAAATTTTCCACATTTTATTGTGTTCCACACAGTCAAAGACTTTGTCATAGTCAATAAAGCAGAAATAGATATTTTTCTGGAACTCACTTCCTTTTATGATGATCCAGTGGATGTTGGCAATTTGATCTCTGGTTCCTCTACCTTTTCTAAAACCAGCTCGAACATTTGGAAGTTCATGGTTCACATATTGCTGAAGCCTGGCTTGGAGAATTTTGAGCATTACTTTACTAGCGTGTGAGATGAGTGCAATTGTGCAGTAGTTGAACATTCTTTGGCATTGCCTTTCTTTGGGATTGGAATGAAAACTGACCTTTTCCAGTTCTGTGGCTACTGCTAAGTTTTCCAAATTTGCTGACATGTTGAGTGCAGCACTTTGACAGCATCATCCATCTTTTAGGATTTGAAATAGCTCAACTGTAATTTCTTCACTTCCCCTAGCTTTGTTCATAGTGATCCTTCCTAAGGCCCACTTGACTTCACATTCTAGGATGTCTGGCCCTAGGTGAGTAATGACACCATCTTGATTATCTGGTTCATGAAGTTATTTTTTGTACATGTTTTCTGTGTATTCTTGACACCTCTTCTTAATATCTTCTGCTTCTCTTAGGTCCATACCAGTTCTGTCCTTTACTAAGCCCACTGTGCATGAAATGTTTCCTTAGTATCTCTAATTTTCTTGATGACATCTCTATTCTTTCTTATTCATACTAATTTAAATTATTATAAAAGTATACCTAAATAGAAAAGAAAATTCTAGAGTTGTACCAACTGTTAACTTATTTGATACTATTATATGTAGTGCAGTAAACAGAACAAGATGAATCATTAAATTACTTATTAAATAATTATTTCCAGTTAGACTTCAGAAACATTAAGCAAAGAAATCAACTGCCTTTTAGTTAAAATTTTTGAGTATATGATGTGAGAAAATATTAATATTTCAAATGAAGAGCTCCTTAACTAAACATGATCAGTCAATGATTTTTGTTTGTTTTCTGGAAATATTTTGTTTTACTGCTTCATAATATAAGTCATTTAATTATGATGTTTTATGGTTAATGTCCCTTCCCAATTTTTTTCCTCTGTAGCCAATTCTCTCATTCACATGCATAATTACACATTGAAAAATTCCAACCCATAGCAATTTAAAATTATTAAACTATACATCCGAGTTTTAAAAAATACTCTAGATTGACCAATTTGTCAAACAGCCACCACTACTTTCCCATTTTCAGATCTCAGCGAAAACATATGCAAATACGAAATCATCCATTTTCATGAGTAAATAGCAAATGCAATGTAATCTCTTAGTTTCACTACTCCACCTCCTCATCATCATCTCAGTGTTATCCTTAAGTATTTCAAAGTTTGAAAAATAAATTTATTTTGCATCATAGAACTCACATCACAGAAAAATACTTGAAGTCTGGAGTAGAATAGAAATGAGCCACAGTCAGTGCCAAAGCTAGTCTGTAAGGATTGTTTTCAGATTTCACTGCCTGTCATTCTCCATTTTTAAAGATTGTTTTTATTTTTAAATCGAGGCACTGTCTCCAGAAGTTGCTATTGAAACTCTCAGATGACACCTAGACACTAGATAATGTTTTAAAATATATATTGATTTAATATATGCAAGACTTTAGAGTCCATATGTATAAATAAAACCTGCTATACTAGACAGAAGTTTTCAAATCTTTAAATATTCAATATGTTCATTCCTTCATTCTTTAACTAAACAAAGTTTTGAATAGGTATACATGCTTGCTCCTATTCTACCCTGTGGTGACACTAAAATAAACATGTCATGAATTCTGCCTTCCAGAACCTGACAATCAGGAGAGAAAGATGGACAAGAAATAAATATTTACGACACTAATAATAATCACAACAAAAGAAGCTTGGATGCTTTCCTTGAGTATGGTTCGCTTTGTCTTTACAATAGTCCTTTAACATAGGTTCAATTCTCACTCTCATATATTGGAAAATGAAACTGAAGCATAGAGATTTATCTTGCCCTAAGGGGTCACAAAGAGTTGGACACGACTGAGTGACTGACCTGACTGAACTGAAGCTGTACAATGGAGAAGGCAATGGCCACCCACTCCAGTACTGTTGCCTGGAAAATCCCATGGACGGAGGAGCCTGGTAGGCTGCAGTCCATGGGGTCACCAGGAGTCGGACACAACTGAGTGACTTCATTTTCACTTTTCACTTTCATGCATTGGAGAAGGAAATGGCAACACACTCCAGTGTTCTTGCCTGGAGAATCTTGGGGAGAGAGGAGCCTGGTGGGATACCATTTGTGGGGTCACACAGAGTCGGACATGACTGAAGCAACTTAGCAGCAGCAGCAGACTTAAGAAAGGAAAAGAGAGTGGGAGAAGGGCTCCCAAATTGTAGAAACACTGAGGGATGCTGTTATAGAGAATATCAAGTGGTTCAGAATTCTAGAGTATGAAAGTAGAGAAATGGAACGGAGGGATAAGAAAGGGGAAAGTTCTGCAGAAGCAGATCTCAGAGGTTCGATCTGCCAAATCAAACAGATCATATTCCACCTTGAAGAAAACACGGAGCCCTGAAGTGTGTGTGTGTTTTCCAAGGGCTGACACTGCGACATTGGTATTTTAAATGTTCAGCCTGGCATTTTTGGTGAGGCCAAGATGAGAAAATAAAGGAAAACGTTTTGTATATTGTTGTGAAGGTGAAGGTGAAGTCGCTCAGTCGTGTCCGACTCTTTGTGACCCCATGGACTGTAGCCTACCAGGCTCCCCATTCCATGGGATTCTCCAGGCAAGAATATTGGAGTGAGTTGCCATTTCCTTCTCCAGGGGATCTTCCCGACCCAGGGATCAAACCCAGGTCTCCCACATTGGAGGCAGACGCTTTAACCTGTTGTGGTAGCAGTGTTTAATTGCAATACAACATGAATGTGGGAGTTGGTAACAGAATATATTGAAAAGGGTGAAATATAGATACATTTGTAGGTATAAATTGGAGAATTTAACTGAGCATGTGTTCTTGTGCTCAGAGACTAGTCCTTAAGTATAACTTCTAAGCTTTTTTCCCATGAGTCTTTGCTAAATCTTCCAAGTGAAATTAAGGCTAAAAGAGAGGTATGTAATATGGAGTTATGGGAAGGAAAAAATAGTTCCTTCTGAGATGGAAAAATAATTAAAATACTGGCCATTAAGGAAAACAATAAATAACATGTAGGAAGAAATGGTGATATTGTGGGCAAAGAGAATGACATATTTAAGCAAGCTAAAAGAAAACATCTTTATTCAGGGAATAGTAAGTAAAGAAGGTTGGAGTAATGGAAAATAGAAATGAGGAAGTGGTGGGTATATTTTTGTAAAGATACTTTGAGTGGAAGTAATGAAGATTTACATATCTGTTTAGGAAATGTTTATATTTAGCTTTTTTTTTTTTTGCAAACTGTGTCTTTTCTAATAACTAATGATTTATCTTTGGAAATGTATAACTTTTCAGTTCAGTTCAGTCGCTCAGTCATGTCCGACTCTTTATGACCCCATGAACTGTAGCACGCCAGGCCTCCCTGTCCATCACCAACTCCCAGAGTTCACCCAAACCCATGTCCATTAAACTATAACATGAAAGTAGTAATTTAAAGTTTCTTAGAAAGGATAGAATTTAAAGATAAGAAGAGTATCATTTGCATTCTATGTGGCAAGCTTCATATTTACTACTGATGCAATAAAATATTGAATAATAAAGAATATGTAAATCAAGAAAAATTAGGGCATAGGCTATAAACATGTAAGCAGATTTTTGTTTATACACATCTATATCTATAGATATAAAAGCACAGTTTTTGGTAGAAATATGTAATGCACACACTGAAGGAATCAGGCCTTTATCATCTAAAATAACAAAATATAAGCGGCCTTCAGAGTTTGGCAGCCAGGGAACCTACTGGGATACATTGTTAACTAATTGCCTCAATAGGAATGTGACACTGAAACTAAACAGTGGAGAATAAGAAGGTTTCAGTCACATGAAGAGTAGAGAGAAAAGTACTTTTAAGAAGCCATAAATGTGCATGCAAAAGCACTAAAGTAGGACAGAAGTTAGTTTGCTTATGGGATTGCAAGCAGTCAACCGAGCCTAGAGTGCAGTACTAGGCAAGTTTGAATAAATGGGCAGGGGAGGGAAGATGCAAAAATCTACACTTTATGCAATGATCAAAGTTATGACATAAGAAATGAAAGAAATAAGTCTCCCAGAAATAATCTCTCAGATTTGGAAAGAGTAAAATACTGATAAGGATATCTATAGATGTAAAAGACCTAAGAAATATAGCCTTATTATGAAAGTGCTCAAGGCAGTAATTTTCAACGTGGACCATACTTTTTACCTTTGAAAGTACTATCCTTTTTACTTATTTTTTTTTTCTTTATTTTTAGGAATTGCATGTCACATTATGTCCTAAGGTGTGGCTGTTACCCACCACTGGCCTCTGGCAGGTAACATTTTAATGCAGTGCTATAACAATGATTCTTGGCAGGAAAGTTTAAAAGCAATGAACTTCAGCTGAAAAAAGTGATGGAGATATATTATTTTCACTTCATGAAATTACTGAATGATACTTCTACTGAAACAATGGATGAATGAACATTATAGATATTGCCATTTTTCTTCCAAAGTAATATTTTCTCAAAATATTGTTTTAAAGTTTCAATTGGCTCTGTTAAAATTGCCAAAAACTGCATTTCAAAATCAATATACACTCATAATCTAAAATTTAATAATAATGTATTCTCTTCAACCAATTTCTCTTTACAAATTATGAGCTTTTTGCACTTTAAAACAGCTCTAATTAAATCTCATTTCAGTAACGTGTATTAGCTCTATGAATTTCTACTGCTGGGTATGACAGCTAAGGAATAATTTTAATTTCATAAAATAGTATAAATATAATGATTTCTGTGTTTTATTGGAACTCCAGGCTTGAAAGACTCAAGTGAATTTTTCTTTAAATAAAATTATACTAAAATAATACTTTACATTTTAATGATACAATCTTAAATATATATGATTCTCATCAATAATGGTACTTTTTTAAAAGACAATATATATCATACAGTAGAGTATAATAAACGTGAAAGGCTTAAGACATATATGCCAGTTACTTTAAGTTTAATTCTAAATGTGATGAGATAACAAATTATATCAAATAAGCACAATTTGAAGACAGTCAGCTAGTTTTATAACAGAAGAAGCATGTTGTAGATTGGGATATTAACTCTCCTCCTGTTAGCCATATTTCATTCAATTATCAGCACTTTTTAAATTAGTATACACTTTTTAAATTAGTAAATTAGTAGTATTAGTATACAAAAAGTTTTATGTTGGTTAAACCTGTTTTAATCAGCATGGCAAATATTAGAAATGGTCTGAACACCTAGTTATCCAATCTTGAGGAAATCACTCATTAAAGAATTTAAAACAGCTATTGGCAAAACAATAAATGTTAAAGTTCTCCTTTGACATTATAATAAATTATTTGTAGCAATAATTAAAACTAAAGTGAATATCACCATGAACTGTCATTATTTAGTGATGGGCCCCAGTGGTTCAGTAGGTAAAAAATTCATCTGCAATGCGGGAGACACAGGAAACATGGGTTCAATCTCTGGGTGTGGAAGATACCCTGGAAGAGGGCATGGAAACCCACTTCAATTTTCTTGCCTGGGAAATCCCACGGACAGAGGGGCCTGGAGGTCTACAGTCCATAGAGTTGCATAGAATTGTACACAATGAAGCAACTCAGCATGCACACACATTATTAAAAATAATTATAATTTTAATGTAAAAGCCAGCAATTGAGTATTCAGACATTACAAAAACACCTAATCTACCGTCAAACTTCTCTTCCTTACCTGTACAATTTTGCATTTAGCACAGGCCTTTCATTTTCTTTGTATTCTACTCTCACTCTCTTTTCAGTTACTGTTCTCAAAGCAAATAATCAATTGTATGCCTACAATAGCATAAGCCAAAATGTTTAGGATGGAATGATTAACTTACCTGTGCTAAACTTAAAAACTACAAATGATGTAAAATAAACAACATAAAAAAATGAATTTAAAACCTAGCACACTGTTGTTCTTGCCACATATATAAATTTGAAAAAAAAAAAAAAAAAAAACAGCAAGACTAATCTAAGCTGTTGGGAGTCAGAATAGCAGTTACCTTTCAGGTAGTGGGTTGTGAATGAAAGGCGAGCTCAAGGCCTTCTGGGTTTCAGTTAATGTTCTGTTTATTGATTACGTTGCTGGTTACGTGCATGTGCTTTTTGTGTGTGTGTGTGAAAATTCATTAATTTGCTTCCTTAGCATTTTTTATGTGTTTATATTAATTAAATGACTAAAATTGAGAAAACAAGGTGAAGTTAGAAAATTAATTTCAGAAAATAGAAGAATGATTTACAAAATATGGGAAAAGTAGAATTTTTTTCAGGATAACAAAATGGAAAACTTTAGGAAAATATTAATGGGTGTTTGTGTGTGTGTGCATGTGTGTGTGAGTTTGTACATGTACATGTATATGATAATGATCCCAAGTATTTCATCCATCAATTAAAATTTTGCTTTTTGTATTATTTAGCTTTATATTTATTAATGAATCAATGTACAAATTTCTCTTATTTTCATCCTTAGTACCTCTTTATATATCTCTGACCACTTTTCCCTACCCCATATCATTTCTCAGGTATGCTGTTACAAATGTCTAGGAAATGTAATTGCCTGGGAATAGAAATGAGTCTAACCATTTCCTCTTTTCTTCCAACTGACCTATTCTAAATATCCAAATCAAAATGACAACCACAAAATGAAGTCTCATCACACTGCTAAAATATACTCAATCATACTTACAATTGTTAGCATAAAGTCATAGTCTTAATGCTAAGTCATAGGTCCTTCCCCTATTTCACAAAACAATTTTCTTTCCCTATTCTTGTAGCACTGTCTTTGTTTCAATGTCTAGAAATTATTGCTTTCCCAGTTGCTATTCTAAATTCCTTAATGTGTGATTTCTTCAAGAATGGATATGCCCTTTTACTTTCCTTTCCTGTACTCTGATGAGAGATGCTCCCTGACCTTCTCACTCCAAAAGTCCTGCTCATTCTTCATATAGGAACTCAATCACTTCCTCAGTGGATTATCTTCCTAACTTCCCTGACTTTTGGACTGAAGCAGAGAGAAAGAAAACAGATCTTGATGATTTCCTCTCAAGAATATTCTAATTTTATATTCAGAAATTAGGGAACCAATCAAAATGGCATTTGGCTTCTCTTGGGGTAACCATTAATATGACTGATATCAACATAGTATTAGTCATCAAAATGCAATGTCTCCTTTTAAATTTTTGGGCTGCAATGATATTGTAGGGTTCTGGAAATTAATGATAAATTATGGTTACTATGTAAGAATTCCAGAATATTTTGAGTTTTTCATTCTTCAGTATATATTTTAATGACATTGCCAGAGATCCTTTCAGTTAAATATACCCATCAATATTGTCTAAGTTGTTACTGATTATTCCTTTCTCAAATATATCTGAACTTCTTTCTGAATTCATCAGACTTTACTAGGTTATACTATATCAACATAAAAATCCAAATTCTAAGCAATAGTCACCACTAAAATTAATTTTTTTCTCATATTACGCATTGGCTGTGTCTTTGCTTCATTTGTTTTCTTCATTTTTGGGGATATATCTTAAAGATATAACTCATGTTTGGAACATGACATTTTTAGGGCTTGGATAAGAGAGCCATAGTCCTAATGACTTTTATACCTTTTACTTGGAAGTGGAAAATATCACTTCTGTTAGATATGGGAATGGACTTTCCTGGTGGCTCAGATGGTAAAGAATCTGCCTGCCTTGCAGGTGACCCTGGTTTGATCCCTGGCTTAGGGAGATTCCTAGAGAAGGAAATGGCAGCTGGGTCCAGTATCTTACCTGGAGAATTCCATGGACAGAGGAGCCTGGCAGGCTATAGTCTATGGGGTCACAAGGTTGGACACTACTGAGCTACTAACACACACACACAGATGGGAATACCAGACAACCTTACCTGCCTCCTGAGAAACCTGTATGCAGGTCAAGAAACAAGAATTATAACTGGGCATGGGATAATGGATTGGTTCAAAATTGGGAAATGAGTACATCAAGGCTGTATATTGTCAACCTGCTTATTTAAGTGATATTCACAGTACATCATGTGAAATACCTGACTGGTTGAAGCACAAGCTGGAATCAAGATTGTTGGAAGAAATATCAACAACCTCAGATATACAGATGATACCACCCTAATGCAGAAATCAAAGGAACTAAAGAGCCTCTTGATGAAGGTGAAAGAGGAGAGTGAAAAAGCTGGCTTTAAACTCAACATTCAGAAAGCAAAAATCATGGCATCTGGTCCCAACATTCCCTGGAAAGCAAATGATGGAAAAGTGGGAATAGTGACAGACTTTGTTTTTCTGGGCTCCAAAACCACTATGGATGATGACTGCAGCCATGAAATTAAAGCACACTTGTTCCTTGGAAGAAAAGCTATGACAAAACTAGACAGAGTATTAAAAAGCAGAGATATAACTTTGCTGACAAAGGTCCATATAGTCAAAGCTACAGTTTTTCCAGTAGTCATATATGGATGTGCGAGTTGGACCATAAATAAGGCTGAGAACCATGAGAATGGCAACCCACTCCATTATTCTTGCCTGGAAAATCCCATGGACAGAGCAATCTGGATGGCTACAGCCCATGGGGTCGCAAAGAGTCAGACATGACTGAGTGCACACACAACAAGCAATGAAAAATTGATACTTTCAAACTGTGGTGCTGGAGAAGACTCTTGAGAGCCCCTTGGATAGGAAGGAGATCAAACCAGTCAATCCTAATGGAATTCAGCTCTGAATATTCATTGGAAGAACTGATGTTGAAGCTGAAGTTCCAATATTTTGGCCACCTGATGTGAACAGCTAACTTTTTGGGAAAAACCTTGCTGGAGAGAAAGACTGAGGGCAGGAGGAGAAGGGGACTACAGAGGATGAGACTGTTGGATGGTATCACTGACTCAATGGACATGAGCTTGTGAAAATTTCAGGAGATAGTGAATGACAGGGAAGCCTGGTGAGTCGCATTCCACGGTGTCACACAGAGTAGGACATGACTGAGTGACTGAACAACATATGTCCTAGAGTAGGGCATGGCAACCTACTCCTATTCTTGCTTGGAGAATTCCCATGGACAGAGAATCCTGGCGGGCTACAGTCCTTGGGGTTACAAAGAGTTGAACATGCCTGAGTGACTCAGCACAAGCCTCAATACTCTTCTATAGGAAGAGACAGGTGAGAGACACCATATAGGCCTGGTGTTAATTAGAGAGGAACAGCAAATGTATTGACAGAATAATATATTTTATTCCTTAAACTTTGTATCTCTGATTTGACTCTGAGATGGCTGGAGGAGAAAATCACAATTCTCTTATCTTTTCGTTCAATCATAACCTTTGATTACTAGTCTTGAATTGATTGATTGATTATTAGGTTTTTAAAGAGAGATCCAAATTTACTTACATGCTAATGTTATTCCAAGGAAAGCCATGACCACATAACCACCAAAAATGTTTATATTACTACCACAGATCCATTTTAATTATTGAAATACCCTCTAGATTCTCCAGCAAAGAAGTCTGCCAGCAAGATATTTCCATGGTTGTTGAAATTTCCCTCGATGAAAATATGCATCAAACTTTTGGCACTGATTATCTTTTCTACACTATCTTTAAAATCACAATTATGGGTTATTTGAGCATGGCAAATATTACCTATCATTCCCAACTTCCCAAATATTTATATACCTTTCCCTTAACATGGTATTTGGCATCCTTTTAAAGAATCCACCTACCAATTCAGGAGATGCAGGAGATGAGAATTTCATCCTCAGGTGGGGAAGATCCTCTGGAAAAAGAAATGACACCACACTCCAGTATTCTTGCCTAAGAAATCCCAGGAACAGAGAAGCCTGGTAGACTAAAATCCATGGTTCACAAAGAGTTTGATACCACTGAGCGACTGAGCATGCTTACACATACTTCTTATACAGGTGTGTTTATAGCTTGATTCCTCTAGTGCTTGTGTATCAAGAAAGTGCCTGAGCACTGGATTCGTCTTTCAGAGCTATGTATCATATAAGTACTAATATTTTTTGACATGAAAGGAAAACTATTGAGAAATATTGTTCATGATTATGCCAAGGCATTTCTTTTATCTTTATTTTCTTAGACTCTGGGTATTAAAACCAGGTTTGGATTAACCAGCAGAAGTTCTACTTTGACAACCTACCATGCCAAAAGTCTGAGTGTGACTTCCATATATCTCACTCCTGAAGAGGTTAGAAATATTGAATTTCTTTCTCACTGCCACATAATACATCTGTGTTTAGCTCTGGATTTAAGAAAAGAAATCTAAAATGGGTGTTTGTATGTGTTTGTTCTTAAATTTTCTCTCACTTGCAAAACACTGTCACAGATCTCTCAAATTCTTCCTACAATGCACTCTGCAAAATTTTTCCTTAGTGAACACTTGGTTCCAAACGATCACAGGCAATAAGTTAAAATTTCTTTCACCCCTGTGTGCCATGGTCAGCTAATTTAATGTCTAAGCATCATAATAATATGCTTTTATAGCCTTCTGCCTTGTCTGAGCCATTTAATTATTTCTAAATCCCCATATTTTCCTACAGTTCTCTTGCCTACAGTTCACTGTTTAATAGCAATCCATCTTCCAGGCAGGATTATGGATTATAAGTGATAAAAAGTGTTCTCAAATATTTTTAAAGGCCTAGAGAGAATTAATTAAAGTAATTGAAAGTATATTTTGAAAAGCTTTTTTGAAAATGAGGATGGGAAATGGAAAATGAACCAAGAAAATTCCAGAGATACAGGCAGTAGCAACTACAATAAAATCAGTCAGCCAAATAGGATCAGTGCATCCACATGAAGTGGGGTTTCATGTATTTTCTGATCATGTGCTGAATTTAATTCACTTTCCTAACTTCCCTACATGATGGCTTAAGAAATACTCCAAATTAAAATTCCTAAAGAGAAAGATTGGATTTCAAGCCCATGTTACTTGCTCCTTGTCTAACATGGGATGAAGGAAAGAATGATCTAATGACTTGAGATTATGTAGAGAAAGCCTTAGATATGTCTTACAAGAGGAAACACAAAATAAGTAAAAATTAAGATGGGAAGAAGGATTTAATTCTCCAAAGCAATAATATTAAATGTATGCAAAAGAGATTTTCAAACTATGATTCATTTAGTGTTTTGCTGTATAAAACTTGTGAAATTAATTGGAAATCATAGTTTTTCTAAGGAAAATGTTGAAAAATATTCAAGGATGAAATATTCATCTAAATTAAGGCCAAGTGTATATCTATTAGGATGAAAGTGCCATGCTAGAATAGATAGAGCAAACCTTTCTGAATGTGCTTTCTGAGGAGTAGTTATAATATAAGAAGGAGGAATTTTATTCTAAATTGTTTGTTTCATAATGGCAGAATTTGATTAGTTCCTGAAGGTGATTTGAATGTCTCTTTTGGGATTGGTCATTATAGTAGCATATTGTGGGAACGTAAAACCAGACCTAGTTCTTCCAGAGAAAGTAATTTAGACCTAAGTAGACTTAGGGTCCTGCTGCAGTCAACACTTTACACATATATGTAAGGTTTAAGCAGAAATTCCCTTTATCTTATATGACAAATCAATAGAAAGCTTATACCTATTTGGTTCTACAAGATATTAAAGCATTTTAATATGATTTTTGCAATCCACATTTCCCTGTTTTGTTTTTGGGGAAGATATTATGCACATAGAAAATGAGGAGTAGGTGCACATTTTTCAATTCTTGAAGTTGGAATGTTATTGAAAAAATAATTCAAATGGAATCTATCCATTCTTAAATGCATTTTATGTTCCTAAGTGTGTTTCTGTTAACAATCCTAAAGTATGCAGACTGTTGAAAAGTATTCTTCTGTATTCAAGAATATGTAGACAAATTGCATTTGTCTTTCCTTTGACAAATGGAAGTCTCATTCTTAAAGTACACTTGTTTCTTCAATTATTCTAAATTTGCTTAAACAAATGCCCCTTATTAGGTAAGTTCTTTTAATTTCTGAGATAGTGTAGTGCATAATCCTATTGTCTTTTGTGGAGTTATATTAGTTAATGTCATCATTATTTTAAACAAATTTTTTTTTACTGATTCTATCATTATTTCTTATTTATATCACTATTACTCTAATATGCTTATAATATCAGTTTAATAGACAAAACAAGAATATGTAAATAAACAAACATGAAAGCTGACTTTTTCTCCATCTATATCCTTCATGAGCTGCTTTTGTTTAGATGTATAATTGTGTATGTGTGTGTATGAATGTGTGTGCATTATGAGTGTGTACATGTATTCAAATGTATGCACTAAGAGAAGAGAGATGAGTGTAAGGGACAAAATTCTTATTTGAGAAATACAGCTCCTTGCTAAAAACCGATTGAGGGAATTGTTGGGTCACATGGTAGTTGTATTCCTAGTCTATTAAGGAACTTCCAAACTGTTCCCCATCAGTTTGGTTCAGCTCAGTCACTCAGTAGTGCCTGAATCTTTGGGATGCCATGGACTGTAGCACACCAGGCTTCCCTGTCCATCACCAGCTCCCAGATATTGCTCAAATTCATGTCCACCAAGTTGGTGGTGTCATACAACCATCTCATCCTCTGTCATTCCCTTCTCTTTCTGTATTTAATCTTTCCCTGTATCAGGATTTTTCCAATGAGTCAGTTCTTCACATCACGTGGCCAAAGTATTGGAGCTTCAGCTGCAGCACCAGTCCTTCCAATAAATATTCAGAACTGATTTCCTTTAGAATAGACTGGTTGGATCTCCTTGCAATCCAAGTCTCTCAAAAGTCTTCCCCAATGCCACAGTTCAAAAGCATCTACTCTTTGGTGCTCAGCTTTCTTTATGGTCCAACTCTCACATCCATACATGACTACTGGGAAAACCATAGCTTTGATTAAATGGGTTTTGGTAGCAAAGTAATGTCTCTGCTTTTTAACATGATGTCTAGTTATACATGGGTTCATGTAGATGTATGGCAAAACCAATATAATATTGTAAAGTAATTAACCTCCAATTAAAATTTTAAAAATTATATTAAAAAAATAAAATAAAATGATGTCTAGGTTTATCATAGCTTTTCTTCCAAAAGCAAGTGTCTTTTAACTTCATGGCTGCAGTCATCATCTTCAGGGATTTTGGAGTCCAAGAAAATATAATTTGTCACAGTTTCCATTGTTTCCTCATCTATTTGCCATGAAAAGATGGGACCGGATGTCATGATCTTAGTTTTTTGAATCTTGAGTTTAAAGCCAGTTTTTTCACTCTCCTCTTTCATCTTCAAGAGGCTCTTTCATTCCTCTTTGTTTTCTTCCATAAGTGTGGTGTCCTCTGCATATCTGAGGTTATTGATATTTCTCCTGGCAATCGTGATTCCAGTTTGTGCTTCATCCAGCCCAGCAGTTTGCATCATGTACTCTGCATATAAGTTAACTAGGCAGGAAGACAATATACAGCCTTGACACACCTTTTCCAATTTGAAACCAACCAGTCATTTGTTCCATGTCTACTCTAATTGTTGTTTCTTGATTTGCATACAGATTTCTCAGAAGGCAGATAAGGTGTTCTGGTATTTCCATCTCTCTAAGAATTCTCTGCAATTTGTTATCCACACAGTCAGAGGCTTTGGCATAGTCAATAAAGAGGAAATAGATGTTTTTTGGGTATTCTCTTGCTTTTTCAATGATCCAACAGATGTTGGCAATTTGATTTTTGTTTCCTTTGCCTTTTGAAATCCAGCTAAACATCTAGCATTTCTTGGTTTGTGTACTATTAAAGCTTTGCTTGAAGAATTTTGAGCATTACTTTGCTAGCATTTGAGATGAGTACAATTGTGCAGGAGTTTGACCATTCTTTGGCATTGCCTTTCTTTTGGATTGGAATGAAAACTGATGTTTTCCAGTCCTGTAGCCATTGCTGAATCCTCGGAATTTGCTGACATATTGAGTGTAGCACTTGAAAGGCATCATCTTTTAGGATTTGAGGTAGCTCAAATGAATTTCTATCATCTCCACTGGCTTTGTTCCCAGTGATGATGCGTAAGTCCCACTTAACTGCATTTCAGGACGTCTGGCTCTGAGTGATCACATCTTAGTGGCTTTCTGAGTCATGGAAATCTTCTTTTGTACAGTTATTCTGTGTATTCTTGCCACTTTTTCTTAATATCATCTGCTTCTGTTACGTCCATACCATTTCTGTCCTTTATTATGCTCATCTTTGTATGAAATATTCCCTTGAAAACTTCAATTTTCCTGATGAGATCTCTAGGCTTTCCCATTCTATTGCTTTCCTCTATTTCTTTGCATTGATCACTGAGGAATGCTTTCTTATCTCTCCTTGCTGTTCTTTGGAACTCTGTGTTCATATGGGAATATTTTTCCTTTTCTCTTTTGCCTTTCACTTCTCTTCTTTTTTCAGCTATTTGTAAGGACTCCTCAGACTACCTTTCTGCATTTCTTCTTCTTGGCGATGGTCTTAATCATGCCTCCTGTACAATGTCACAAACCTCTGATAGTGCTTCAGGTACTCTATCTATCAGATCTAATTCCTTGAAACTATTTGCCACTTTTACTGTATAATTGTAAGGGATTTGATTTATGTCATACCTGAATTATCTCATCGTTTTCCCTACTTTCTTCAATTTATATTTGAATTTTGCAATAAGGAGTTCATGATCTGAGCCACAGTCAGCTCCCAGTCTTGTTTTTGCTTACTGTATAAGCTTCTGTAGAAGCTTCTCCATCTTCAGCTTCAAATAATATAATTAATCTGATTTCAATATTGACCATTTAGTGATGTCTATGTATAGAGTCATCTCTTGTGTTGCTGGAAGAGGGTATGAAACAGTATGAAAAAAAAAATATGACACTGAAAGATGAATTCCCCAGGTTGGTAGGTGCCCATATGCTACTGAGAAATAACTCCAGAAAGAATGAAGAGATGGAGCCAAAGTGAAATCAAAGCCCAAGTGTTGTGACTGATGATTGAAGTAAAGTCCAATGATGTAAAGAACAGTATTGCATAGGAACTTGGAATGTTAGGTCCATGAATCAAGGTAAATTGGATGTGGTCAAACAGGAGATGGTAAATATGAACATTGACATTTTAGGAATCAGTGAACTAAAATGAACTGGAATGGGTGAACTGAATTTAGATGATCATTATATCTACTACTGTGGGAAAGAATCCCTTAGAAGAAATCTAGTTGCCTTCATAGTCAACAAAAGAATCTGAAATGAAGTTCTTGAGTGCAACCTCAAAAATGATGGAATGATCACTGTTTGATTCTAAGACAAACCATTCAATATCACAGTAATCCAAGTCTATCCCCCAACCACTAACTCTGAACAGCTGAAGTTGAATGGTTCTATGATGACCTACAAAACCTTTTAGAACTAACAGAAAAAAAAATGTTCTTTTCATCATAGCTGACTGGAATGCAAAAGTAGGAATTCAAGATACCTGGAGTAACAGGTGAGTTTGGCTTTGGAGTACAAAATGAAGCAGAGCAAAGGCTAACAGAATCTTTCCAAGAGAATACATTGGTCATAGCAAACACCCTCTTCCAACAACTGTTCCCCATACTGGCTGTATCAATTTATGTTTCTGTCAACAGTGCAAGAGGGTTTCCTTTTCTCCACACCCTCTCCAGCATTTACTGTTTGTAGATTTTTTGATGATGACCATTCTGACTGGTGTAAGGTGATAGCTCATTGTAGTTTTGACTTTCATTTCTCTAATAATGAGAAATGTTGAACATCTTTTCATTTGCTTTCACCATCTGTATATCTTTGGAAAATGTCTGCTTAGTTCTTCCACCCATCTTTTGATTGGGCTCTTTGTTTTCATGTTGTTGAGCTGTGTAAGCTGCTTATATATTCTGGAGATTGATTAATCCTTTGACAGTTATTTCAATTTAAATTATTTTCTCACATTCTGAAGGTTGTCTTTTAATCTTGTTTATTGTTTCCTTTGCTGTGCAAAAGCTTTTAAGTTTAATTAAGTCCCATTTGTTTATTTTTGTTTTTATTTCCATTACTCTAAGAGGTGGTCAGAAAGGATCTTGCTGTGATGCATGTCAAAGATTCATGCTGATGTATGGCAGAGACAAACAAAATATCGTAAAGCAATTATCCTCCAATCTTAAAAAAAAATGATTGGTTATATAAGTGCTACTCTCAATTTGTCCCACCCTCTCCTTTCCCCACTGTGTCTAGAAGTCTGTTCCCTACATCTGTGTCTCTATTCCTGTCCTGAAAATAGGTTCGCCTGTACTATTTTTCTAGATTCCACATATATGTAATAATATACATTGCCATGTGTAAAACAGATAACCAGTGGAAAACTGCTATATGACACAGGGAGCCCAGCATGGCAGTCTGTGATGACCTAGAGGGATGGATGAGAGGGGCAGGAGGGAGGGTCAAGAGGAAGGGGATATATGTGTGTGTACATATATAAATATGCTTATGACTGATTCATGTTATAGGGCAGAAACCAACACAACATTGTAAAGCAATTATCCTCCAATTGAAAAAATATAAAAACTGTTGGTGATATTTCAGGATCAACCGTGAGGGCTATGCTATGTTGCTTCAGGCATGTCTGATTTTTTGAAACCCCATGGCCTTTAGCCCACCAGGCTCCTCTGTCCATGGGATTCTCCAGGCAAGAATACTGGAGTGGGTTGCCAGGCCCTCCTCCAGGGGACCTTGTTGACCCAGGGGTTGAATCCTTGTCTGTTAACATCTCCTGCATTGGGAAGCAGGTTCTCTGCTACTAGGGCCACTTGGGAAGCCCATAGGTTGTTACAAATGCTTTACTTGGCAAACCTCACCAGGAAAGTTGCCCTCTCCATTTCAGACTTGTCTCACAGCCTTTGAAGTAAGATTCAGTCAAGGACACAGACACCTCTGATTGATCATGTTCTTTGCATGTTTGCATTTCTGATACAGACGGCTCTATTTCTAGGTAGTTTTTTTCTGAGATCATGAACAGAGTTATTCACTCAGTCCTGTAAGGTCTGGAATGGGGTGGAAACTTTGAAGGGAAAGGGAAACTTTGAAAACACACTAAGCCGCTCTAACTTAGTACCCAGTGCTTTTCTACTCTTAGCACGCTCCCATGTCCCTTCTCTTAGGCCAGGGTCCATTCAAGGGCCAGAGACTCTTGTTTGAATATACCTTGACAGTGAGACAAACCCCACCTCTTTATAATCCACCTGACTCTCCACCAGGGCGTTGTTTCATAGGAAAAAAATTAAATATCAGAAAGGTTGGGGCCCTTTATGGGTCTGGCCTCATATACTACCATGATAGGAGAAGGAAATGGCAACCTACTCCAGTACTCTTGCCTGGAAAATCCATGGACAGTCGAGCCTGGTAGGCTACAATCCATGGGGTCATGAAGAGTCAGGCACGACTGAGTGACTTCACTTTCACTTTTCAGTTTCATGCACTGGAGAAGGAAATGGCAACCCACTCCAGTGTTCTCGCCTGGAGAATCCCAGGGACCGAGGAGCCTGGTGTGCTGCTGTCTTTGGGGTCTCACGGAGTCGGACACAGCTGACGTGATTTAGCAACAGCGGCAGCAGCAGCACTACCATGATAAGTGATTACAAGCTTCTTTGTCCACTGTTAATTTCATTTTTTTATTCAAAGTTGCATCTATTGGTACTCCAACAACCAGGCAGCTCAACTCTTTCCTCAGTTCAGTTCAGTTCAGTCGCTCAGTCATGTCTGACTCTTTGTGACCCCATGAATCGCAGCACGCCAGGCCTCCCTGTCCATCAACAACTCCCGGAGTTCATTCAAACTCACGGGCATCGAGTTGGTGATGACATCCAGCATCTCATCCTCTGTCGTCCCCTTTTCCTCCTGACCCCAATCCTTTCCAGCATCAGAGTATTTTCCAATGAGTCAACAACTTTTTGCATGAGGTGGCCAAAGTACTAGAGTTTCAGTTTTAGCATCATTCCTTCCAAAGAATACCCAGGGCTGATCTCCTTTAGAATGGACTGGTTGGATCTCCTTGCAGTCCAGGGGACTCTCAAGAGTCTTCTCCAACACCACAGTTCAAAAGCATCAATTCTTTGACGCTCAGCTTTTTTCACAGTCCAATTCTCACATCCATACATGACTACTGGCAAAACCATAGTCTTGACTAGATGGACCTATTTTGGCAAAGTAATGTCTCTGCTTTTGAATATGCTATCTAGGTTGATCATAACTTTCCTTCCAAGGAGTAAGCATCTTTTAATTTCTGGGTGCAGTCACTATCTGCACTGATTTTGGAGCCCCCCCACCAAAAAAAAAATAAAGTCTGACACTGTTTCCACTGTTTCCCCATCTATTTGCCATGAAGTGATGGGACCAGATGCCATGATCTTCATTTTCCAAATGTTGAGCTTTAGCCAACTTTTTCACTCTCCTCTTTCACATACATCAAGAGGCTTTTTAGTTCCTCTTCACTTTCTGCCATAAGGTTGGTGTCATCTGCATATCTGAGGTTATTGATATTTCTCCTGGCAATCTTGATTCCAGCTTGTGCTTCTTCCAGCCCAGCGTTTCTCATGATGTACTCTGCCTATAAGTTAAATAAGCAGGGTGACAGTATACAGTCTTGATGTACTCATTTTCCTATTTGGAACCAGTCTGTTGTTCCATGTCCAGTTCTAACTGTTTCTTCCTGACCTGCATATAGGTTTCTCAAGAAGCAGGTCAGGTGGTCTGGTATTCCCATTTCTTTCAGCTCTTTCCTAGCACATCTGAATTCCTGGCATGGACAAATTCAGATTTCTTGACTGATCTATCAAAGGAGACTGTACATCAGGAAAACAATGGATGTTTCACTCAACAAAGAAAAACAAGAGAAATTACAGGAACTAAAGTGAATTATAGAATTGAGGTGACATTTAGAGAAAGCAATGGTTTCATGTGCCAAAGTAGCACAAAGCTATATTTAAAGGGGCCAACATAAGGGGTACACTATAAAGTGATCTCAGGGTCCTATGTACTTGGAAATTACAAAGTTTAATAAAATTTAATAAATAATCTGAGAGGAAAGTGTCAGTAGAAGGGAAAGATGTTTTAATCAGAAAAACCAGCAATCTGGGGAGATGGTGTACTTGTGTCCAGAGACCAGTTTGGAAGATGCTGCTCAACCATGACAGTTTTTAAAGGAAAGGAATGGGAGAAGAATCTCAGTGAATCATGCAGGCAGCACATTCTCCATCTTGTGCAGACTGAGTGACTCTCTCTTCAGATGTTATCTTCCCTCTATGATCCTTAGGATCATTCCAGTATCCTGTAGGATTCCTGTAGCGGGCTTTGGAAGGTAGAGAGCTAATCATTCCTTAACTACTCAATTCTTCATTCTTGCTTCTTTTTATCTGGTAAAAGAATCAGCAGATTAGACAATGCATGGTGTATTCATTCAGGAGAGCATAAGTCAGGAATTAGTTTTAATTGTTTTAGTGATCTCATTCCTATAAATGAGACTTTTTTGACATTTTACTTTATTTTGCTTTTTTAAAATAAATTAATTTATTTTTAATGGGAGGATAACTGCCTTCCAATATTGTATTAGTTTCTGTCATATATAGAAGGAGACAGAAATGGGAAAAGCAGGAAGGGGCAAAAGAGCTGCTTTCAATTACTGAATGTTAAAAATTAAAAGATAACATTTCAAAAATTGCTAACTGCCTATCACCACTAAAAAGAATACCAAGCATTCAATAGATATGTGCTCTCTTGTGTGTGATCATATGGGTGTTTGTGTTTTACCTGAGTACATATAGTGGAAACTATTATGTCCAGTACTATTTGAATGCAGAGTTCCAAAGGACAGCAAAGAGAAATAATTCCTTCCTCAGTGATCAATGCAAAGAAATAGAGAAAAGCAATAGAATGGGAAAGACTAGAGATCTCTTCAAGAAAATTAGAGATGCCAAGGGAACATTTCATGCAAAGATGTGCACAATAAAGGACAGAAATGGTATAGACCTGACAGAAGCAGAAGCTGTTAAGAAGAGGTGGCAAGAATACACAGAAGAAGTATACAAAAAAGATCTTCATGACCCAGGTAACCATGATGGTGTGATCACTCACTCAGAGCCAGACATCCTGAAATGTGAGGCCAAGTGGGCCTTAGGAAGCATCACTATGAATAAAACTAGTGGAGGTGATGGAATTCCAGTTGAGCTATTTAAAATACTCTAAGAATTGCTGTGAAAGTGCTATACTCAGTGTGCCAGCAAAACTGAAAAACTCAGCAGTGGCTACAGGGCTGGGAAAGGTCAGTTTTCTTTCCAATCCCAAAGGAAAGCAATGCTAAAGAATGCTCAAACTACTGCACAATTGACACGTCTCACTACCAAAGTAATGCTCAAAATTCTCCAAGCCAGGCTTCAACTGTGAACTTCCAGATGTTCAAGCTGGTTTTAGAAAAGGCGGAGGATCCAGAGATCACATTGCCGACATCTGCTGAAGCATCAAAAAATTAAGAGAGTTCCAGAAAAACATCTACTTCTGCTTTATTAATTACATCAAAGCCTTTGACTCTGTGGATAACAACAAACTGTGGAAAATTCTTAAAGAGATGGGAATACCAGACCACCTTACCTGCCTCCTGAGAAATCTGTATGCAGTCAAGAAACAACAAGCAGAGCCAGTCATGGAACAACAGACTCATTCCAAACTGGGAAAGGAGTATGTTAAGGCTGTATACCGTCACCCTGCCTATTTAACTTAAATGCAGAGTACATCATGCAAAATACAGGGTTTGTTGAAACAAGAGCTGGAATCAAGATTTCTGGGAGGAATATCAATAACTTCAGATATGCAGATGACACCACTCTTATGGAAGAAAACAAAGGGGAACTAAAGAATCTCTTGATGAAGGTGAAAGAAGAGACTGAAAAAGTTGACTGAAGACTCAAGATTCAAAAAAACTAAGATTAAGCCATCTTGTCCTATCACTTCATGCCAAATAGGTAGGGAAACAGTGACAGAACTTGTTTTCTTGGGCTTCAAAATCACTGCAGATGGTGACTGCACCCATAAAATGAAAAGGTGTTTGTGTCTTGGAACAAAGCTACAACAAACCTAGACAGTGAATTAAAATGTAGAGACACTACTTTACTGGCAAAAATCTGTGTAGTCAAAGCTGTGTTTTTTCTAGTAGTCATGTACAGATATGAGAGTTGGACCATAAAGAAGCCAGAGTACTGGATAATTGATTTTAAACCAGAGGTTCCATAAAATCTAGAAAGTCCAGTGATTTAACATAACAAATGGCTGTTTGTTGATCTGTCAAAGTCTGCTGACTCTTTAGAGATTCATGGATCCAGTCCATTTGTACAGCACCATCATGTAACGACGTGGTTTCCAACACACAGTAGCATGGAAAGAGAAAGAAAAGCATAGCTCAGCCCAGAAGCCATGCATACGATTCTTTTCTGAAGCTCTTTAGGATGAACTAGTCTCCACCGAAATTCAAGAGTTCTGAGAAGCATAGCTTCCTGTGCTTCTGAAAAAGTGAGGCACACAGCTATTGATGTCAACTGATGATGTCTACAACCCTAAATCCAGATTAACCTTATATCTAAAATGGCTATCTATTGTGACTCTCAGTAATGAGTCAGGCAATCACATTCCAGACAATGCAAGACTAGAATATGAAATCATCATTCTAAATTCTCCAATTCTCACTAAGAAAAAAATACTATCTTTGTGCCTACAGGTCCAGAACACTCACTATTATGGCCTACATTTTTCTTATCCATTGGTATTCTAGATATGTTTTGTGGGGTCCTACAATTGTTTGCTCTGATTCAAATTGTAAACAATAAGCTTTGTTAAACAGTGACAAACTTTATTTTCTTGGGCTCCAAAATCACTGTGATGGTGAGTGCAGCCATGAAATTAAAAGATACTTCCTCCTTGGAAGAAAAGCTATGACCAAGCTACACAGCATATTAAAGAGAGACATTACTTTGCCAGCAAAGTCCGTCTAGTCAAAGCTATGGTTTTTCCAGTAGTCATGTATGGATGTGAAAGTTGGACTATAAAGAAAGCTGATCACCAAAGAATTGATGCTTTTGAACTGTGGTGTTGGAGAAGACTCCTGAGAGTCCCTTAGGTGCAAGGAGACCCAACCAGTCAATCCTAAAGGAAATCAGTCCGAGTATTCACTGGGGGACTGATGCTGAAGCTGAAGCTCCAATACTTTGGCCACCTGATTTGAAGAACTGTCTCTTTGGAAAATACTTGGATGCTGCGAAAGATTGAAGGCAAGAGAAGGGGGTGAAAGAGGATGAGATGGTTGGACGGCATCACCGACTGAATTTGAGCAAGCTCCAAGAGTTGGTGATGGACAGGGAAGACTGGCATGCTGCAGTCTATGGGGTCGCAAAGATTCGGACATGACTGAATGACTTTATTGTACTGAACTAAACTGAATATGTCCACATTTCAATTAGAGAAAATATTTTTGTTACATTTGATTACACTTTTCAACTGAAATGTCCTTTTCTCCAATTTTCTTCTTTTGGGGGGTTTCTCCTATCACATGGCTTCCATGCTGGCTCATACTGTAAAGAACACACTTGCAATGTGGGAGACCTGGTTTCAATTCCTGGATTGGGAAAGTCCCTGGAGAAGGGAATGGATATGCACTCCAGTATTCTGGCCAGGAGAATTTCATGGACTGTGCAGTCCATGGTATCGCAAAGAGTAGGACACAGCTGAGAAACTTTCACTTCACTTCCATCACATGCCACTCTACCCTTATTAATTACTAATTTTATTAGTATCTGGTTTATTGTTTTTGCAACGAAGATAGGTAGACATAAAATCTCTCACACAAAATCTGGAATGTTTTCCAAGTTCCAAATATTTTGTAGTTATTTTCAGAACACAGATTTCGGTATAAGCATTTTCATAATATTAGAAGTGTATTCCCAAAGTAAATTTTCTGAATTAGAATTGCTCTGTGAACTGCAAAACATAAGGCTTTTAGATGCACTGAAGTCATCTCTCTAGAGACTGGGTGTTTTTTTGTCTCCTTCCAGGAACCCATGTGAGTGCCATTTCCCAATAGCTTCATTAAGAATATACACAGCTTTCATGTTGACAATTTAATGCATTAGGAAACTTTCTTGCTGCATGTTTTTTTATGGAAATTTTCTAATCAGATTTTTTATAGAAAAGTTCATGGTAAATTCTGTAAGTAACAATGCTGTATAGCATGGAAAAATCTGCATTTAAAAAATACAAAAAGTCAGTGAAACAATAGCAAAAAACATCCCTGAAGGAGGCATACTCTTAAATCTATAGGAATAATGTTTCAAAATAAATAACATGAAAAGAAAATGTAAATATTGAAATTTGGGGAATCTGATGATTAAGGAATTGTATTCAGTGTGTATTTAAACATTAATTTATTTTATTTAACTAGATTTGCATATAGTTTCTATACATCATATAAGAGCCATTTTGTACATTTTTTTGTGGAATATGTTCTCATAGCTTTCATTTGCTTTACTCTCAAGCTTTTAGTCTTTTTTCATCAATTTGTAAAAGCTTTTTATTTATTAAGAATTTATTCTTTAAATCTGATTTTTTTTGGTAACTCTGTTTTTCATATATAGTTTAGTCAGATTTATTAATATTTTTCATTACTGCCTCTAGAATTTTAGCTAATTAGACAGTCTTCTTCTACACCAGTGACACAGAGAAATCTGCCGATGTTTTCCTTTAATGCTCATTTGATTACATTTTACATTTATATTTATGAATAATCAAAAGCTTATTATTTTGTATTATTTGAGGAATTGATCTGTCTTTTTATGTCACTATCCTTTTATCCCAAGGTAATTTAGTTAAAAGTTCACATTTTCATTAGTAATTTAAGATTCCACCTTTCACAAATACTAATTCTCATGTTTTTAGCCTATTTCTGTATCTTTTATCTTTTACCACCAGTTTGTTTGTTTACGTGTCAATATTGCAGTCTTAAAAAAATAGTTGAATTATAGTTTGTTGAAATATCTAAGGACTGATTACACTTTCACTTCAGTGTTTTCCTACAGATTCTTGTAAGGTTTATTTATTTCTTTTTTTTTTTTTAATCTTTTTTTTTTTAACCTTATTTTATTTTGCAATACTGTATTGGTTTTGGCATACTTTGACATGAACCCACCACGGGTGTACATGAGATCCCAAACATGAACCCCCCTCCCACCTCCCACCCCACATCATCCCTCTGGATCATTCCTGTGCACCAGCCCCAAGCATCCTGCATCCTGTATTGAACATAGACTGGCGATTCGTTTCTTACATGATAATATACATGTTTCAATGCCATTCTCCCAAATCATCCCACCCTCTCCCTCTCCCTCATAGTCCAAAAGTCCGCTCTACATATTTATGTCTCTTTTGCTGTCTTGCATACAGGGTTATCATTATCATCTTTCTAAATTCCATATATATGTGTTAGTATACTATATTGGTGTTTTTCTTCCTGGCTTACTTCACTCTGTATAATCGGCTCCAGTTTCATTCATCTCATCAGAACTGATTCAAATGTATTCTTTTTACTGGCTGAGTAATACTTCATTGTGTATATGTACCACTGCTTTCTTATCCATTCATCTGCTGATGGACATCTAGGTTGTTTCCATGTCCTGGCTATTATAAACAGTGCTGCGATGAGCTTTGGGGTACACATGTCTCTTTCAATTCTGGTTTCCTCAGTGTGTATGCCCAGCAGTAGGATTGCTGGGTCATAAGGCAGTTCTATTTGCAATTTTTTAAGGAATCTCCACACTGTTCTCCATAGTGGCTGTACTAGTTTGCATCCCCACCAACAGTGTAAGAGGGTTCCCTTTTCTCCACATCCTCTCCAGCATTTATTGCTTGCAGACTTTTGGATCACAGCCATTCTGACTGGTGTGAACTGGTACCTCATTGTGGTCTTGATTTGCATTTCTCTAATAATGAGTGACGTTGAGCATCTTTTCATGTGTTTGTTAGCCATCCGTATGTCTTCTTTGGAGAAATGTCTATTTAGTTCTTTGGCCCTTTTCTTGATTGGGTCGTTTATTTTTCTGGAATTGAGCTGCATAAGTTGCTTGTATATTTTTGAGATTAGTTGTTTGTCAGTTGCTTCATTTGCTATTATTTTCTCCCATTCAGAAGGCTGTCTTTTCACCTTGCTTATAGTTTCTTTTGTTGTGCAGAAGCTTTTAATTTTAATTAGATCTTTTTTTAATTTAAAATATTTATTTTAATTGGAGGCTAATTACTTTACAATTTTGTATTGGTTTTGCCATACATCAACAGGAATTATATGCGAATAAAGTGTAAGATTTATTTCTTCAATTGAGTAAGACATTCTTTATCACCAAAATAAATATGTTGTTAATTTTATTGCAATCACATTACTTTTAAAATTTATTTAAAGACAACTGGCACGCTGTAGAGGTTGAGACATGCTGACTAAGAGGAAGGAATGGCTTTCCATCTGTTCAACTTGAAAGTTTTTTAAGAGTGTATTATAGATTGTAACTTAACTGTTTTTAAGGTCTACCCTACTGATTATGTTGTTAAATCTTTTAAAATTGTACTTATTCTTTGTCAATATGTCATATTTTTATCTGCGTGTAGTGTGTAAATGTGTTCTATTTTCAGTGTTTTTCAGAAATTTATTTCTGTATAATTTCTATTATGCAAATTAATCTTTAATAGGTGTTTATTTTAATATTACAATAGCAGATGTTCATATTTTTTACCTTTTATCACTAAAAAATGTTTCTTGCCACTGTTTGTTGGCCAGAATTATACTTTTATATCAATATTAAAACCTCTACTTTATTCATAGTTTTATTCTATTGATATTTCCTTTTCTCTGTATGTGAGTATGTGTCCTTGGCCATCCTTTTATTTTCAACTTCTAATCATTTATTTATAAATGAGTCTCTTCAGAGAAAAGAGTATTACTTTATTATTCAATATGAAGGATTTTTTTATTAGTGAGTAAAACTCAGATTTTTTATGTTTAGTATATTATATAGTGACTATGTCGTATTATTTTATTTTTAAATTTCTGTGCTTGTATGTTATATTTAATAAATTTCTTTCTCATTGTATGCAACTTTGTTATGTATTTGATGCTTATGGTATTTAGAATGTTTAGCTGCTTTATCTTTTTATATCTTTATAATGGTCTTAATCTTCTGTAACTATTCTTCAAATATCTAGTCTGTCACGTTTACATGATATAAGTTGTTTGCTACCTATTACCTACATATTCAAGAGTGATTTAAAAAATCCAAGAGACTTTTTTTCCCCCGTGTTGCTATCAAATTGGCTCAGCTCCATCAGTGGAGTACTGAAGTGAGAGCTCTGGGGAGAAAAGAGGAACTCTCTAAAGATAGGAAGCATAATGATGAAGGCTGGAGAGAAAAAGTACATTTAAAAGTCCATGTATTGAAACTGGACAGAGGTGATGGTTGCTCAACACTGAAAGTTTTAAATGCCATTGGATTGTACACTTTATAATGGTTAAAACGCTTGGGAATGGGAGTGGTAGAAAAATTGCATGTATACAATACTTGAATGCTATCTTCACAAGACAATTGCATTTAGCATTCTCTATGTATTAATTTCTCAGGGCAGTTTTGAAAAAGTAAGACATGGGCTTACAGGACACAATTAAGTCCAAAGGTCTCCTTGTTTAATTCAGTCAGCATAGTGAGGTGCAGTTTGTGTTTGTTCATTTTTAATGGATAAAGTCTTTTGGGTAATATCCATCAGGATAGGGAAAGAGATGATATGTTCTCTAGATCTCTTTCAATTTGCAGAACCCTGCATCTTTGCTACTCATTGTCATGTTTAAAAGGAACAACTCCAGTTCTCCATCTTTTTTTTCTTCCAGAAGTAATTGTTTTCCCAATGCTGCCATCTCTGGGCTTTTCCAACACCCTCTCTGATAGGTCTGTGAACTACCAAGTTTCCGACTTGTATTCAAAATTGTTGCACTTAAAGTTGAATTTATTATTTTTTTTTCTGAAAGTAGCTTTGCCTGTTCTATTTAAGTCTTTTCCGCTATCTTCCTGTTCACTGACATTTAAAGACTATCTTCCCCTACTCTCAATATCCACAGACTTACAAAAATGGCTCAAGTTCCAGTAGTTTTTCTTTGGGAATTTGGCATGTACTTTCATGCTTATGAGTAATTTTAAATTCAGGGTATTCCCTGTATCCCAGTAATGGATAAGGCTTGGATAGTGTTTGATTATATTTCTATGTCTTTTTGATCTTACATATTATTTATTTTAGAGGTCACATAGAGAGATTTAAGTCAGATGGTCTCCACTTTCCTGGAGAAAATAGAAACTCTCAATTTTAGAAGATTTGAGTATTTTTTGGTAATAAAAATGCATTAGCCATGTTTGGAAATTAATAGAAAAGGCAATGGAGAACAAAATGTCTAAAGGAAGAGACAAAGATGAGGACATGAAAGACATAGTTGAAGAAAACATTGTCGGACCTCTGGGACACCCTGGACTGTAGCCCTCCAGGTTCCTCTGTCCATGGGATTTTCCAGGCAAGACTACTGAAGTGGGTAGCCATTTCCTTCTCCAAGAGATCTTCATGACTCATAAATTGAACCCAGGTCTCCTGCATTGCAGTTGTATCCTTTGCATCTGAGCCACCAGGGAAACTCAAAGAAAACATAAGTGATATGTGTTGCAGGGAGTGAACTCAACTCCAAGCTCTGCCTCTAGCTTTCTCTCTGTTCTATAAATGTGTTAAACTAATGATATCTAATGTTTTGTGAACAGTGGAATCTCAACAGAAGTAACTTGAAGGCACATAGATTTAAGGAACCACTATAGCTAATTGTGTGTCCTACTATTTATATTACATTCTTAGATGCTTCCAAAATTTTCAGTTTCTTTCCCTATTACCACATGAGATTCTTGAACTGAAGCCCTGAATCCAGCTGAGGAAAACAGAAGACTGCCAAAGCTCTTCCTCTTGTACTGTGATGTTCTTAACCTATAACATTGCAGAAACCAAGAATCTCACTAAGTCATGGGTTTATTAATTTGTGCTCAATGAGGAAGATGAGATAGGAATGTCCCTTACTAATCCAGAGTAACTAGACTGTGTGGTGGTTTTATTTCTAAGAAATCTATCCCATATGATAGTAGTTATATGTTTTCTGATTATGTTACTCCAGTCATCTCTAAATTATATATACAGAATATTTGTACCCTTAATTCTCACTTATTCAAAAACTGTCTGTTACAAAACAGTGCTTATTTTGGGTTTCCATAAGATCATTTTATCTTTTTCTGTGAAACTATATTGGAATTCAGACATTGTTTGGGTGAATGTTGAGATTCAAATAGGTGATTAATGTGATCTCAAAGTCACTCAGAATGCCTGAAAATTTGCCAGTTTGAGTTGGCAATAGGAATCAAAGATTGAGTATAATACCCATAATAAAAATAAAATATAGAAATAGTTTTGATCATAGAAGTCAATATAATATGATGGTTAACATAATAACTTAGGAGTGAAACTGTGATACTTTGGTGATTCTTTGAACAAAAGTAGTGATGTTTTAATCAGGACTGAAACTGAGATTTCATTTTAGAAATGTAGAAATATGATTGTGATTTTAGCTATAAGACAGAGATTAAGAAGAAATATATTCAAGTTTTTTAATTGGGAGACATATAATGCCACCAAAAAATCTTAAATTTCATAGTGTACCAGGTAAAATAATGTAAGTTAAAAACAAATTTTGTTTTAGAGATGTCTGAGAGATTAAAAATGAAGATAAAATGTATTATGCTTTTTATTTTCCCAAACCTCAAGGGTTTTCTGTAAGTGAGAAGGCTGGCAATTGGTTCCCAACAATGTGTTAAGAAAGTAATTAATTCATAGGACCTTTGGACCACATAGATATTACCATCTATAACAAGAGCAACAGGAGACCTTCTGTTGAGAAGATCTGTGTTGTTTTTTGTGCCTCTTGTTTTTATCTCAAGGTATAAAATTTTGTTTGAACTTGACAATTTGTTGTCCTTGCACTTCTATATGAATTCTCTATGGAAAAAAAAAAAGTTGTAGCACAGTATCAAAATACAATTGCTCTTTTTTTTTTTTTCTATTTTCCTTCAAAAGTGTGAATTTAAATTCACACTATATGCACATTGCAGGTGTCAGTTAATTTTCCTAAGAAATCATTAAGAAAATATTTTACAGAGTTATACAATTTATAATTGAATATTCATTAGGATAATGAAGTAAGCAAAATAAGCAAGGGTAAATAAAGCTGAGAAATGAAGATAAAGAAGAAAAAGGCTATCATCAAAAATAAGAAACAATAATTAAAAACTGGCTTAAGTAGCAATATAGTCCCTTGTTACTTCAGTAACCTATTCTTGATTAGAATCACTAAATTTTTCTTTTTTTATGGTGTATTATTTCTTTATTGTTCTTTTTTTTAACTTTATTTTACTTTACAATACTGTATTGGTTTTGCCATACATCAACATGAATCTGCCACGGGTGTACATGAGTTCCCAATCCTGAACCCCCCTCTCACTTCCCTCCCTATATCATCTCTCTGGGTTATCCCAGTACACCACCCCTAAGCATCCTGTATCCTGCATCGAACCTAGACTGGTGATTTGTTTCTTACATGATATTATACATGTTTCAATGCCATTCTCCCAAATCATCCCACCCTCTCCCTCTCCCACAGAGTCCAAAAGACTGTTCTATACATCTGTGTCTCTTTTGCTGTCTCGCATGCAGGGTTATCATTACCATCTTTCTAAATTCCATATATATGTGTTAGTATACTGTATTGGTGTTTTACTTTCTGTCTTACTTCACTCTGTATAACCGGCTCCAGTTTCATCCACCTCATTCAAACTGATTCAAATCTATTATTTTTAATGGCTGAGTAATACTCCATTGTTGGAGAAGGCAATGGCACCCCACTCCAGTCCTCTTGCCTGGAAAATCCCATGGATGGAGGAGCCTGGTAGGCTGCAGTCCATGGGGTCCCTAAGAGTCAGACAGGACTGAGCGACTTAACTTTCAATTTTCACTTTCATGCATTTGAGAAGGAAATGGCAACCCACTCCAGTGTTCTTGCCTGGAGAATCCCATGGACGGGGGAGCCTGGTGGGCTGTTGTCTGTGGGATCGCACAGAGTCGGACACGACTGAAGTGACTTAGCAGCAATGCTCTATTGTGTATATGTACCACAGCTTTCTTATCCATTCATCTACTAATGAGCATCTAGGTTGCTTCCATGTCCTGGCTATTATAAACAGTGCTGCAATGAACATTGGGGAATCACTAAATTTTTTAGTATCACTAAATTTTTCAACTAAGATCATGGTGTCATTAAGAGGAAATAAAATGGTTAATGCTACTCCAAAAGATTCTTACATCTGTACCTAAACTTGAGTTCTGGGCAAAAAAGACTAATTGAATATCATCAAATCATTAATTAACAAAAGACCCTGAGGCAAATAAAATGTATATAAAATTTGACCACACATGATACTGAAATTTTGTTTTCTGTCGAAACACTGATAAGAGAGGATATTGAAAGGCTGTTTCTCCAAGAAGCCTATGAAGACAAAAATTATTTCTACTTGCAGTTACCACATCCAAAAGGCTTTCAAATACCTTGTATGAGAGGTAAAAAATGACTGGGGAGCTAATTACCTTTATTATGATGATGGTTTGCATCAAAATGCCAGTATTAATTTAGGCTAAATGAAGTCATCACATTTTCTTTTTTCTGGACTGAATGCAAGCTACGCTCCAAAAACAAACAATCAGACTTCCTTTGTATCCTTTTTAAAGACTAACACATAGATATATTATTTGCTGATAATAATAAAAATGAACTAAGAAATAGTTTTTGATGCCTTTCCTGTATTTTGATCTTGTTTAGGACTCTTCCTTAAATATTCTTCAGGTAAATTCTCCAGTCCTTGTGCCAATTGGCTTCTGTGAGTTGAAACAACACATACGAAGTGTAAGGAAAGGAACTTAACTAAATCTTCATATTGGAAAACACCTTCAATTCCCATTCCATTCTGTGTGGAACAGGTAGAATGAAAACCCAGTACAAACAAAGTTTAGTCTTCTTACTATATCCTATTCTAAAAAGCCAAAAACCAGAAAGCATTTCTGTATCTATGTCACCAGGCTTCAATATTCTTGCTTGGAGAATTCCATGGACAGAGGAGCCTGGTGGGCTACAGTCCAAAGGGTCATGAAAAATTGGATGTTACTGAGGCAACTAACACCTCACCATCTGTGTCACCAGTCCCTACCAGCTCTCCTTATTCCTGGGAGATAATGGGATAAACAGGAGACTAGAAATTATGGTAGATTCCAGGAGCACCTAATACCTGAAAGGGATCACGACAGATGCCTGGTAAACATACTGTATTTCCCAAGTGCCATTTTCTTTCATTTTTCAAGTTACTTTAAAGCTTCCCATATTCCTTGAACTTAGAAAGAATGGACTTTGCCCCAGGCAAAGGAAAATCCTTCCTCTTGTTAAATAAAACCTATCCACTGCCCACAATATACCTGGACTGTGAATTCTATCCTCTTCTATTTAATCAGCCCCATTTCTTAATGAAAAGCTGCCACCTCATTAAACTTTATGTCACTTTACTGCACACTTTTTATCTTCTATTTAGAATTAAATTTATTGAAAAAGCATTGTCTATACTCAACTTTCCCTCACCCTATACACTTCGAACCCATTCCAAATAGACTTTTACTCTCGCAGCATTCCCTTAGTAAGCATTCTAATGTTCTACTTGTTGCAAAACATATTAGTCATTTCTCAATCCTCCTCATATTTGCTCATTTTTCTTTTTTCTCCATATATATATATATATATATATATATATATATATACAAACTTAGATTTCAGAACACTATTTCTAAATTTTTTTTAGAAAAAAAAAGTTTTATTTCTAAAACTTATCTTTTCTACCTGAATTACACCCTTTTAAATCTCATCTAATTTATAGCCTTGGTGTACCATGTGCTCATAGAAAAATTCCAAATATATATTCCAAAGTTCCACTCAGAACTCTCTCATAAGCTCCCAAATGATCTATTAACTTCTCTATGTCTTCTGTTAGCTTCTTAGTCATCTCAAAATTATGTCCAAAATTTTTCATATTATTTGGAAAACCTGACCTTTTGGAAGTCTTTCTGATCAAAGTAAATGGCAAGCTCACCTTACCATTATAGAAAATTTGAAATCATTGAAATACAATCACACACCATTGTATTTCACAACCAACAAAGTCCCTTGTTTTTACTTTCAAAATACAACTACTACTTACACATCCACTGACTAACAGTAAATATAAGCCATTATCATCATACTATTGGATGACTATAATAGGCAGTCTCCCTGCTTTCACATGTGTTCCCTTTTACTTATTGCTAACCCAATAGCTAGAAGGATATTGTTAAAACAGAGGTCAGATTATGCTAATCACAACTCAAAATCTTCTAGTCTATCCCTTTCATGGTAAAAAGCAAAAGACTTAAAATGATCTATAATACATAATACATTACTTAATAGTTCTTCCTTCACTTCATGGGAAATAGATGGGGAAACAGTGGAAACACTGTCAGACTTTATTCTGGGGGGCTCCAAAATCACTGCAGATGGTGATTGCAGCCATGAAATTAAAAGACGCTTACTCCTTGGAAGGAAAGTTATGACCAACCTAGATAGCATATTGAAAAGCAGAGACATTACTTTGCTAACAAATGTTCATCTAGTCAAGGCTATGGTTTTTCCAGTGGTCATGTATGGATGTGAGAGTTGGACTGTGAAGAAAGCTGAGCACCAAAGTATTGATGGTTTTGAACTGTGGTGTTGGAGAAGACTTTTGAGAGTTCCCTGGACTGCAAGGAGGTCCAACCAGTCCATCCTAAAGGAGATCAATCTTGGGTGTTCATTGGAAGGACTGATGCTGAAGCTGGAACTCCAATACTTTGCCCACCTCATGCGAAGAGTTGACTCATTGGAAAAGGCCCTGATGCTGGGAGGGATTGGGGGCAGGAGGAGAAGGGGACGACCAAGGATGAGATGGCTGGATGGCATCACCAACTCGATGGACATGAGTTTGGGTAAACTCCGGGAGTAGGTGATGGATAGGGAGGCCTGGTGTGCTGCGATTCAGGAGTTGCAAAGAGTCAGACACTATTGAGCGACTGAACTGAACTGATGCACTGCAGATATATGCTTCTTTTAAGCGCTGTATTTCTTCTGTTTTGTTGATCTAAAGGACCCTTTTCCCAATATGTACATTGTTCATTTATGTACTGCTTCCAAGTTTTTCTTTCAAATGCCACATTCCCAAAAGAATGCCTTCTTTTGCTGTTTGTCTATTGTATATATATATGACCATATAACATACCAATTTTACTAATTATTTTTAACTCACTTTCTTCAATAAAACATATACTTTATAAAGAAAGGGTTTTTGTTTATTTTTTTCCCTCTGAATGTTTTGATCCATAGTAAATATAATATTGCCTGGCATCTAACAGACCTTCTGTCTATTTTGCTGGATGAATGAGTGAAGGCATTTCTGGTATTCATGATTCCCCTTACTTAAGCTAGGAAAGAAATTATATCCTTCAAATTTGAGTGCAAAGACTTAAAAGCAAGAAAATTAATAATATAAATTCTGGTCTGAAGGTAAGAGACGACCAAAGTGCCAGCTCAAAGACAGGAAGAGAGAATAAATTATCTCATTCCAGTTTTTGTTCATTTTAGGCCTTGAATGGATTGGATGAGACTCACCCACTCTGGGGAGAATGATCTGATTTTCTCAGTTGACCAAGAATAATCTCCTCCAGAAATACTCTCACAACCAGTCAAAATACTGCTTAACCAAATACCTAGGTACTCCACACTCCCGTTAGGTTAGTACATCAAATTTATCATCATAAAATTAAAGTAAAATGTTGTATAATTGTTATGATTAGTTTATAATTAAATAGGTCATTGAAATCCTTTATCTTTATTCTTCAAAGCATTGAAAAAAGCATAGTCATGTTTCATTATACTTTGTGAAAGTTTGTGTTTTATATGAATGACATTTTGTAAAGCTTTAACAACACACAAAAGAATTACGTACAGAATAACTTCCCCTGTTACATTCGTCACTAAGAAAAAAAATGAAATCATAATTGTGCTTTCTTAATACAAAAAAGCATTAAAAAGGAAGAGTCCTGATATTTAAAGGCAGTTGAAACTGTGTAGGTTATTGCTTGCAATATGCCTTTAACACTACAGCATTGCACATTGAAACTATAAGAAAGTATCTTTATTTAAACATCCATTTAAACATTTCTCAATACTTTATTTTGAAAGCTAATATAAACTGAGAGATAAAACAATAATTTGCATTCCAAATTTAAAGTAAAATAAAAAATACATACTTTTTTCCTAAGTAGGCCTTTATTAAACAGTATTTTTCTAGAATTATTTCCTTTGGATAATTCAAATTGTCACAAATGTTAGGCCAACAATTATATTAATGAGTAAAAAATGTGTCTTCCCTTTATATAACATGGGTCGAGGTTTTAGTTAGAAGTGTATTTTCAAATCAAATATTAAAAACTAATCATCAGCAAAGCATTGGAAGCTAATATCAAGATTATAGAAATACAAAACCTGAGTTTATTCTTTGAAGAAAAAAAATAGAAATGGTGTCTTGGATGACCTTTAGTAATCTTTGACACCATCCATATTCAAACCATTTAGTAGTCCTCTTGAATTCATCTCCAAAATATATACCAAATGTGTTATTTTCCCCATTTTTAGTATTAGACCATTTATCCAGGCCAAAATCCTCATTAACCTCTACTCCCATAAGAGATTTCTAACTATCCTTGATCATACTGTTTCCCTGTAAAACAAAGCTATTAATGAGAACTAGTCTACCCCTTAACCTGGTGGCTTACAGAAAGAATGGTTTGTGATTGCTCATATTTCTATGGAAGAGCTAGATGTTTCTGATGGTCTTGACTTGTATTGGCAGAGCAGTCCTGGGCTTGGCTTAGACACACTCACATGTCTGGCAGTCACTGTGTTTGGCTAATGGAAGATAACCTCAGCTCAGATTACTGGCTCTGTTTCATGTTTCTTCTCATGCAACAGCCTTGCCTGGGCATCTTTTCATGATGATCCAAGTGAGAGAACAGGAGTGTTCAATGCTTTTGGGACTTAGACTTAGATCTGAAATGCCACATTCCTGTTGCAATCTCCTGGCCAAAATGTAGCTAGTCCAAGACAGATTTAAGAGATGGAGAAGCAGAAATGATGAGAGTTGTTGCAAAGACACATTGCAAGGAATGTAGATAAATATGGGAATTGGGAAAGTGTGGTGGAAAAGTTGGAAAATTGGAGTAAACATTACAATCAATCTACCAAAAACCCAATAGCCTATTTTCAAAACAATATCCAGTTATACTTCTAAAATATAAGTCAATGTACTGACCCAAACACTTAATAACCTATTATTATATTTATAATATATTTAAAACTCCTAATCAAGACTCACAACGTCCTTATGGTATGGTTTCTGCCTTCTCTTATCTCATCTTCTATTACTCTCAACAGAGAGCTTCCCTGTGAGCTCATCTGTTTCTTCCCAGCCTGTCAATTTTAAAAAAAGTAAATATTTATTGAATATTTGCTAAATAAATTAATGGATTAATTAATATGAATGTATTTTATACTAGGATTCATCAACACATTTGTTGAGAAGACAAGTATAGCATTGGGAAAAATCCAAGATTTAGATATCATGTTACCTGATTTTTCCTGTTTGTTTTCCTGTTATCCTTGATAGATATTAGGAGTAAAACATAATAGAGTTGAATTTAATCACATTCCACTTCACTGAATTCTGCCTCAAATTCTGCTAAGATTCAATACACCTGAATGTCCTTACACAAACACCAATGCTGTTGGAAAACTTTATACAAAAGCAAGAGCAACTTCTTTCTACATCCAAACATTTGAATATTTTACATTGAGTTTCAAACTTCCATTTATCTCCATATACATTGTAGGACACTTTGCAATACAAAATTTTAGACTGAAGTCAATAATTGAAGAAAAACGCTATAAAGAATATTGGATCAAATAGAATTGCATGACAGAAAGTTCTAATAAATGAGATAAAATATTACTTGTAAATGTACTGAGGTTGATAACTTTAGTGTAATTTTTCCTGTAGTTAAAGAGGGCTACAAAATCTTCAATATTCAAACTGTTCAAAAATCATTTGTGTGTACTTGGGTGTATGTGTGTGCATGTGTGTGCATGGATGTTTGTGGAAGTGTGAGAGAGAGAGAGATTGAGGAGCACATAATAAAGTGCATGTATAAATGGGTAAAATAATAATGAACTGGGTAAACATATATATTCTTTATAATATTCTTCCTTTTGGGTCTCAAGATTTCATAATTTTATGATTTTTTTCAAAACAAAGTTATACTGTATAGTACAATAATGAATCTAGGGAAAATGTGTACCATTGTACATTGGTGTCACCTACAATATTTAAAGTATTGCATAAAATTTTATTTTCTTAGTGCCTTTTTTAGACCATTCATACATATTATAACCTAATTAAAGAGCTGTCATGTGAGTAGGACTGAATCTTTGGATTCACTTTATATCACTGTGTATCAACAAAGACTAGGAAGGGAAAACTGAGTTATTGCTATTTTAATTACTGCTAGAGTAGTAATTGATAGCCAGATGTTATGAGACATAAAAACTTGATTGCAGACACCTGGAACTGAAATTTAGATCTTTTCCTTCTTTACCTTGTACCCAGGTGTAGTAAATACCCTGTTTCATCTCATTGAAATATCCTGTTCTACTATCCTAGCTTGTCTTCCTTTGCAGCGAGAAAAAAAAAAAAAATAATTCATTGGATGTTTCCTTGTATTTTCATTAGTTATCTTTATAACATTTTTGTTTCCCAGTGGGAGTGCATTTCCATAGTGGCATACCTAGATGCCTAGTCACTCAGTCATGTCTAGTTCTTTGTGACCACATGGACTGTAGCCCACCAGCCTCCTTTGTCCATGAATACTGAAGTGGGTTGCCATTTTCTGTTCCATCCATAGTGACACTGAAGTATATATATCTGGCCAGGTTGCAACTACTGCCTTATAGCTAATTGTACATACAGTCAAGTGAAAGTCATTCAGTTGTGTCCTACTCTTTGTGACCCCATGGACTATACAGTCTATGGAATTCTCCAGGCCAGGATACCAGAGTGGGTAGCCTTTCCCTTCTCCAGTGAATCTTCCCAACCCAGGAATCAAACTGGTGTCTTCTGCATTGCAGGCAGATTCTTTACCAACAGAGCTATCAGGGAAGCCCAGGTCAGGTCTCATCTAAAGGGAGTAATGTGGTTTAAAGTGATGCAAATCATGCTTCAAAAGCTAAATAAAACCTAAAACTTGTTCTGATTTTCCTTAATAACAGAACATCAGTATCAATGCATGCATGCTCAGTCTCTCAGTCCTGTCCAACTTTCAGCTACTCCATGGATTGTAGCCTGCTATGTTCCTCTGTCCATGGGATTTTTCAGGCAAGGATACTGGAATGGGTTGCAATTTCCTCCTCCAGGGGATCTTACTAATTCAGTGAGTGAATCCACATCTCCTATGTCTCCTGCATTACAGGTGAATTCTTCACCACTGATCCATTAGGGAAGCCCTCACTATCAATACATGTGGGTCAATATAAATGTTGAAGTCTTTGGGGAAGTATATATCACCATTTTTTGAGTGGTATTGTTAATTTGATACTCAAAATGTGCATAAAGTATGTAACAATAGCATCTTATATGACTTTGAATGAAAACCAATTCATATATGTTTAGTGTTTTTTTAATATTCCTGGGGTACCTAAAAGACACTTAAACTTTGAAGTTTTATTTACTGTTTACCATCAGACTCTTTTTTGGACCTCAGTCTAGCCTCTGACTTTTTTTGCTGTCCTAGCCATTTGCTTCAATAACATCATTATCCATTACTGCCTATCCTCTTCCTTAATCTTGTCCAGGTATATCTTTGTAACCTCCATTATATTAACATCAGTTTTTTTTCATCATAAGTTTTCTGCTATGTATACATTTTACCTCAAATGTACTTTAATAGAAGGAAAAGTTGGAAAACACAGCTGGGAAACAGGAAGCCATGCATTGCTGGCCAAATTTTTTCTATAGGTGATTAGAGCTAACAGCATGACATAAATGTCTTCTCTATAAGACAATTGGATAGAAACATTTTTTGATCCTCAACTGAAGGAACTGGAGCAGAAAAGATGAAGTGGTTCCTTTTCATGCCAAATCAAGATGATCTATAGCTGAGTCAACAATAGAATTGCTGGTATATAACATATGTGCCCAAGGCATTGTCTGACCCATAAGAAAAGTTTCAGCTTGGTCTCTGACTCTTAAAATAAAGCTAGACATAAGGGTTGTTGAAATTATACAATTGACCTGTTTAAAATAAGAAGTGATCTTATAAATCAGTCATTTTAATCTATGTCTGTGGTACATAAATTTAATAAATTTATTCTAGATAATCACTGAACATTAAGTGGAGCTTAAATCAAAGAAAAAAAGCAGCTGTTAATATTTGATTCTTAATGTAGGGTTCTTTTAATTTTCAAATATTTTGGTGCATAAAATGTATAATTATCATGTAAACAGAGATTGTTTCCTCTGTAACCTTGAAGCTTTAGTAAAGTGAAAGTGAAAGTTGTTCAGGTGCACTGGGATGACCCAGAGGGATGGTATGGGGAGGGAGGAGGGAGAGGGGTTCAAGATGGGGAACATGTGTATACCTGTGGAGGATTCATGTTGATGTATGGCAAAACCAATACGATATTGTAAAGTAATTAACCTCCAATTAAAATAAATAAATTTATATTAAAAAAAAAAGAAAGTTGTTCAGTCGTGCCGGACTCTTTGTGAACCAATGGATTGTATAGTCCATATTCTCCAGGCCAGAATCCTGGAGAGGATAGCCTTTCCTTTCTTCATCATCCTAACCGAGAGACTGAACCCAGGTCTCCTGCATTGAAGGTGGATTTTTTACCAGCTGAGCCACAAAGGAAGCCCAAGAATACTGGAGTGGGTGGGTAGCTTATTCCTTCTCCAGCAGATCTTAAAAATCCAGGAATCAAACTGGGGTCTCTGGTATTGCATACAGGTTCTTTACCAACTCAGCTATAAGGGAAGTAGCTTTAGTAAGAAATATGTTTTTAAGAAAACACAGGAAAAACTGACAGTATATATTTTAAATGGATTTCTTTATTCCTATAATTTCAATGCCTTGACTTTGGATATAGTTGATATATGTTTATAGTCTTACATTGAAATCAGCACTTTAATTCTGTAAATTGCATAATCAAAGATTTTATTATTCCAAACGGTAACTACTTCTAATTGTTGAGATGTACAATTGCAGTTATAAAAGCATTGAAAAACAAACCAGTTTATGGAAAGGGGAAAATATGTTCTGCAATTTTAACTGTAATTTCAAGAGACAATGTAATATTTAATTCTTAAGCAAAGAGCTATTGAGAACTCGCTATACACATACTCTATTTAGTTTCACGAAACTGGGATTTTCCAAGGATTACTAATAAATAATCAATATGGAGAGATTCTTCATAAGATCTACACAATGGAAATGATACATTCAGTTCAGTTCAGTTGCTCAGTCATGTCCAACTCTTTGCAACCCCATGGACTTCAGCATGCCAGGCTTCCTTGTCCACCATCAACTCCTGGAGCTTGCTCAAACTCATGTCCTTCGAGACTGTGATGCCATCCAACCATCTTATCCGCTGTCATACCCTTCTCCCCCTGTCTTCAATATTTCCCATCATCAGGTTTTTTTTCCAGTGAGTCAGTTCTTCCCATCAGGTGGCCAAAATATTAGAGCTTCAGCTTCAGCATCAATCGTTCCAATGAATATTCAAGTCTGATTTCCTTTAGGATTGACTGGTTGAATCTCCTTGCAGCTAAGGGACACTCAAGAGTATTTTCCAACACCACAGTTCAAAAGCAACAATTCTTTGGTGATCAGCTTTCTTTATAGTCCAACTCTCATATCCAGATATGACTACTGGACAAACCATAGCTTTGACTAGACAGACATTTGTCAGCAAAGTATATCTCTGCTTTTTAATATACTCTCTGTGTTGGTCATAGCTTTTCTTCCAAGGAGCAAGTGTGTTTTACTTTCATGGCTACAGTCACCATATGCAGTGATTTTGGAGCCCAAGAAAATAAAGTTTCTCACTATTAAACAACAGTTTGTTCTTTACAACAATTTCAATCAGAGCTAACAATTCTAGAAACCCAGAAAACATACCTAGAATACCAATGGATAAGAAAAATGTAAGCCATAATAGTGAGTGTTCTGGATTTTCAGCTACAGAAACAACATTTTTATTAGTGAGAACTGGAGAATATAGAATGATGCATTTGTATTATTTAATACTTTTCCACAGTTTGTTGTGATCCACAACATCAAGGCTTTGGCAAAGTCAATAAAGCACAAGTAGATGTTTGCCTGGAACTCTATATTTTTTGATGATACAACAGATGTTGGTAATTTGATCTCTGGTCCCCTTGCCTTTTATGAATCTAGCTTAAACATCTGGAGGTTCACTGTTCACATACTGTTGAAGTCTGGCTTGAAGACTTTTGAGCAATACTTTGCTAGCATGTGAGATGAGTGCAATTGTGTGGTACTTTGAGCATTCTTTGGCATTGTCTTTCTTTGGGGTTGGAATCAAAAGTGACCTTTTCCAGTCCTATGGCCACTCTTGAGTTTCCAAATTTGCTGGCATATTGAGTTCAGCATTTTCACAGCATCATCTTTTAGGATTTAAATAGCTCAACTGGAATTCCATCACTTCCACTAGCTTTGCTCATAGTGATGCTTCCTAAGGCCCACTTGACTTCACATTCCAAGATGTCTGGCTCTAGGTGAGTGATCACACCATTGTGATTATCTGGATCATGAAGATTTTTTTTTTTTTTGGTATAGTTTTTCTGAGAAATCTGTATGCAGGTCAAGAAGAAACAGAACTGGACATGGAACAACAGACTGGTTCCAAATCAGGAAAGGAGTACGTCAGGGCTGTATATTGTCACCCAGCTTATTTAACTTATATGCAGAGTACATCATGAGAAATGCTGGACTGGATGAAGCACAAGCTGAAATCAAGTTTGCCCAGAAAATATCAATATCCTCAGATATGCAGATAACACCACTTATGGCAGAAAACAAAGAACTAAAGAGCCTCTTGATGAAACTGAACGAGGAGAGTGAAAAAGGTGGATTAAACTCAGCATTCAGAAAACTAAGATCATGGCATCTGGTCCCATCACTTCATGGAAATAGACTGGGAAACAATGTAAATAGTGGCAGATTTTATTTTGGGGGACTCCAAAATCACTGCAGATAGTGACTGCAGCCATGATATTAAAAGATGTTTGCTCCTTGAAAGAAAATTTATGACCAAATCTAGACAGTGTAGTAAAAAGCAGAGATATTACTTTGCCAACAAAGTTCCGTCTAGTCAAAGCTTTGGTTTTTCCAGTGGTCATGTATGGATGTGAGAGTTGGACCATAAAGAAAGCTAAGTCCCAAAGAATTGGTGCTTTTGAACTGTGGTGTTGTAGACTCTTGAGAGTATTGGCTGGAATGTGACTGCCTGACTCATACTAGGAGTAACAGTCAATACCATTTTAGATATAAGGTTAATCTAGATTTAGGATTGTAGACATCATCATTGTTCAATATCTGTATGCCTCACTTTTTAGGAAGCACAGGGAACTATGCTTCTCAGACTGCTTGAATTTAGGTAGAGTAAATTAAGTCATCCTAAAGAGCTTCAGAAAGAATGATATTAATAACTCTTGAGCTGAGCTATACTTTTCTTTTTATTTCCATGCTAATGTGTGCTGGGAGTCACATCATTACATGATGGTGCTATGAAGTACACAAGAACTGGATCCATGAATCTCCAAAGAGTCAGCAGACTTTGGCAGATCAACAAATAGACTTTTGTTGTGTTGAATCACTGGGGTTTCTGGATTTTATGGAACCTCTAGTTTAAAATCAATTCTTCGGCACTCAGTCTTCTTTACAGTCCAGCTCTCATATCTGTACATGACTACTGGAAAAACTATAGATTTGACTATACAGATTTTTACCAGCATAGTAGTGTCTCTGCTTTTTAATGCACTGTCTAGGTTTGTTGTACCTTTTCTTCCAAGGCACAAGCATCTTTTTGTTTCATGGCTGCAGTTACCATCTGTAGTGTTTTTGGAGTCCATGAAAATAAGGTCTGTCACTCTTTCCCCATCCATTTCCCATGAAGTGATAGGACCAGATGCCATGATCTTAGTTTTTTGAATCTTGAGTTTTAAGTCAGCTTTTCACTCTCCTCTTTCACCTTCATCAAGAGGTCTTTTAATCCCTCTTTGCTTTCTTCCATAAGAGTGATTTCATCTACATATCTCAGGTTGTTGATATTTCTCCTGGCAATCTTGATTCCAGTTTTTGCTTCATCCAGCCTGGCATTTTGCATGATGTGCCCTGCATATAAGTTAAAAAAGCAGGGTGGCAATATAAAGACTTGGTGTATTCCTTTCCTAATTTTGAACCAGTCTGCTGTTCCACATCCAGTTCTAACTCTGTTGCTTCTTGACCTGCATGCAGATTTCTCAGAAGGCTAGTCAGGTGGTCTGATTTTCCTATCTCTTTCAGAATTTTCTAGTTTGTTGTAATCCACACAGTCAGAGGCATTAGCATAGTCAATAAAGCAGAAGTAGATGTTTTTCTGGAATTCTCTTGCTTTTTCAATGATCCAAAGGATGTTGAGCCCTAGGTTGAAGGATTTTGATTATTATCTTGCTAACATGAAATGAATGCAATTGTGCCATAGTTTGAACATTCGTTGGCATTGTCATTCTTTAGGATTGAATAGAAAACTGACCTTTTCCAGTCCTGTGGCTACTGCTGAGTTTTCCAAATTTGCTGGCTTATTGAGTGCAGCACTTTCACCACATCATCTTTCAGGATTTGTGACAGCTCAGCTGGAATTCCCTCATCTCCGCTAGCTTTGTTTGTAGTGATGCTTCCTAAGGCCCACTTGACTTCACACTGCAGGATATCTGGCTCTAGGTGAGTGATCACATCATCGTGGTTATCTGAATCATTAAGATCTTTTCGTATAATTCTTCTGTGTATTCTTGCCACCTCTTCTTAATATCTTCTGCTTCAGTTAGATCCATACCATTTCTGTCTTGTATTGTGCCCACCTTTGCATGAAATATTCCCTTGGTATCTCAAATTTTCTTGAAGTGATCTCTAGCCATCGATTAGATTTAAAAAATAAAAAGTCTAAACGTGCTGTCTTTCTTCATAGGTCTGCTCACTAGAAGACTTAAAATTTCTTAAATTGAGTCTCTAAATTCTTTGAAAGCCTTCAATTTATATGTTTATTGCATCCTCACTATATATGTGTATGTATATATTTGAAAATATATGCACTTCACATTTCCTGATCTTAAAATGGGACTATTAATATTCTCATATTAGAGACTGTTTAACATTAAACAAATTATTGTATGACTGTTGGGTGTTTCTGCTGGCAAACTATTGGACACAATTTAGCTGGCATGATATGTTCAGGACTCTTAGCATCAACATCTGTGTAATAAAGTGGGGGGAGGTAAAAATGTGCCAAAGGAGTAGTTCAACTGCAAGGGTAGTGGCAGAGGAACAGTTTCAGCCAACTACTGGAGGGAATTTTAAATTGAGACTGTCCTTGCAACCTTTTCTGTATTGAGCTGAAATCTTCAGGCCTTTATCCCCCATAAGAACCTATCATTGGATATGACCTACTTGGAAAGGGAAAATGGCAGATGGGACCATGTGATTTTCATTGTTCACCACAATATGAACACATCTAAGCACATTGTAAATGCCTGCCAATTTTTTATAACAGCCAAATTTATATTCCCCTTGTTAATCCATCAATTACATTTGGGACTATACACTAAAATTAGACAAAACTGCTATAAACACAAATTAGTTGCATCATTTAAAAATGTAATATATTAGTGGTTCCAAAATCTTATAATTCTCACTATGAATGAAAAGTCTATAGTGGAGAAGGTATAATTTATATTTGACTTTTTTGCTCTTTGAAATTCCATATTTTCCTGATCTCAATAATTGCTTTTATGACATCTTGTGTTGGGGCCAGGATAAAGTTATTTTGAAAGAAAAGAGAGAGATAAAGGGGTGAGGGAGGACAGCTTACTTCAGTTCTGGCTTCAGGGAGTATAAGGTTGGTCCTGCCACCCATGAAGCTTTTGGTGCTCATGAAGGTGAAAGTGAAGGTGAAGGTGAAGTCACTCAGTCGTGTCTGACTCTTTGAGACACCATGGACTGTAGCCTACCAGGCTTCTCCGTCCATGGGATTCTCCAGGCAAGAATACTGGAGTGGGTTACCATTTCCTTCTCCAGGCGATCTTCCTGGCCCAGGGATCAAACCTGGGTCTCCCACATTGGAGGCAGATGTTTTAAACTCTGAGCCACCAGGGAAGTCCATGGTTGATTCAAATCTATGAGATCAACCACTGGCAGTGCTCAAGACTGATATATCTCCTGCAGATGGCAATTCCTATTGTCAATACTCCTTTACCCCATTTCCAGCAGCTTATCCCATTGAGACTTCTGAGCAGTAATCTTGCAGTTTCAGGCAAGCCATTGTGACTCGCTGCCTTTAAAATTTACTCAATCCAATGAATTTCCAAAAATTCGCTTTGTCACTGGGAAAACTCATGCATCCTTGTGCTGAAAAGCATGAAAAGACAAATCCCAATCCAGTCCTCTCTCTCTTACTCTTCTACATTAGCTCCAGGCAGCCACTCTTCTTTGGAACTTGTCAGTTGTAAGGTTTCAGAGTTTATGTCCCTGGGGTCAGCGGTGGGTGTGGCAGTGTGGTCATGCGTTCCTGTGGTCAGTTGGTCATAGTGATCACCTAGTCAAGTGTCAATGGTCAAGAGACACCTTCTTCACTGTATTTATGGTTGTGGGAAGCAAACTCCACCCTTCACATAAGGCTAAACTATCAGAAGGATCTTGACAACTATATTGAAGAAAATAACTTGCTTATTGATTTATCAATTCCTTTATATTGAGTTTGAAAATGACTTAATGGTGGTAAAATCACTTTGGAGAGTCTTCATAAATAGTTTGATTACTTATATTAAAAAAGGAGAGGGCAGGGACACATGACATCACTTTTTTCAACTAGCTGTCTTTGGTTGAAACACCAGAAGACAAAGAATCTTACTTAATATTCTGTCATAGATTCTGTTTTGTTTCACAAGATATGCTTGAAGGATTAATAGTTTATAATATTTGGCCTATCATTGCATTATGAAAAACATAATATTTCTGAGAATCAGACATTCTTAAATCTAGTGCAAAACAAGTGAACAGAATTACTGCAGTGAAGTGAAAGTCATTCAGTTGTGTCCGACTCTGCAACCACATGGACTATAGAGTCAATGAAATTCTCCAGGCCAGAATATTGGAGTGGGTAGCCTTTCCCTTCTCCAAGGGATATTTCCAACCCAGGAATTGACCCTAGGTCTCCCACATTGCAGGGGGATTCTTTACTAGCTGAGCCACTAGGGAAGTCCAAGAATACTGGAGTGGGTAGCCTATCCCTTCTCCAGTGGATCTTCCTGACCCAGGAATCTAACTGGTGTCTCCTGAATTGCAGGTGGATTCTTTACCAACTGCACTATCAGGGAAGCCCAATGTATATAGACTTTGATCTGGTAATTCTATTTTATTAATTTACGCCATCAGTTCAGTTCAGTTGCTCAGTCGTGTCCTACTCTTTGTGACCCCATGAATCGCAGCATGCCAGGCCTCCCTGTCCATCACCAATCCCAGAGTTCACTCAGACACACGTTCATCAAGTCAGTGATGCCATCCACCCATCTCATCTTCTGTCGTCCCCTTCTCCTCCTGCCCCCAATCCTTTGCAGCATCAGAGTTTTTTCCAGTGAGTCAACTCTTCGCATGAGGTGGCCAAAGTACTGGAGTTTTAGCTTTAGCATCATTCCTTCCAAAGAAATCCCAGGGCTGATCTCCTTCAGAATGGACTGGTTGGATCTCCTTGCAGTCTAAGGGACTCTCAAGAGTCTTATCCCACAGACTTGGCAGTAAAGGTGGGATGATTTGGGAGAATGGCATGGAAACATGTATAATATCATATATGAAATGAATTGCCATTCCAGGTTTGATGCATGATACTGGATGCTTGGGGCTGGTGCACTGAGAGGACCCAGAAGGATGGTATGGGAAGGGAGGAGGGATGGGGATCCAGGATGGGAAACACGAGTATACCTGTGGCAGATTCATGTTGATGTATGGCAAAACCAATACAATATTGTAAAGTAATTAACCTCCAATTAAAATAAATAAATTTATAGTTAAGAAAAAGAGTCTTCTCCAACACCACAGTTCAAAAGCATCAGTTCTTCAGCACTCAACTTTCTTTACAGTCCAACTCTCACATCCATACATGACCACTGGAAAAACCATAGCCTTGACTAGACGGACCTTTGTTGGCAAAGTAATTTTCCCCATCAGTTCAGTTCAGTCGCTCAGTTGTGTCCGACTCTTGGTGACCCCATGAATCGCAGCACACCAGGCCTCCCTGTCCATCACCATCTCCCGGAGTTCACTCAGACTCATGTCCATCGAGTCAGTGATGCCATCCAGCCATTTCATCCTCTGTCATCCCCTTCTCCTCCTGTCCCCAGTCTCTCCCAGAATCAGAGTCTTTTCCAATGAGTCAATTCTTTGCATGAGGTGACCAAAGTACTGGAGTTTCAGCTTTAGCATCATTCCTTCCAAGGAAATCCCAGGGTTGATCTCCTTCAGAATGGGCTGGTTGGATCTCCTTGCAGTCCAAGCGACTCTCGAGAATCTTCTCCAACACCACAGTTCACAAGCATCAGTTCTTTGGTGCTCATAGAAATACTCAAATAAATTTTAAAAAATAATTTTTGGGGGCAAAAAGTTACAGACAAATTAGTTGTTCATCAGAATGGAGTTTTATTTGATTATTTATTTTTCCAATCTACTCTAAATGGAATATTATTCTGTACATATGCTTAGTTGCTCAGTCGTGTCTGACTCTTTTCTGTAATAAGATAATAAATTAGATATCTACTGAAAGTGATTGTAAGGTGAGGAAAGATTCAAAATTAGAAGATATAATAGAGTATTTCATTTATTTTTAAGTATCAATACATATGCATATACCTATGCACATGAGTATATTAGACATATATTAGATATATATTTGCATGCAAATGAAAATGTTTTGAGAAAATCAATAAGAAATTATTAGGGTAGATAAATCTAAGCAGATAACTCTTATTTGTAATTAAAAAAGAAAATATTTTATGTGATATAAAACAGAAATATTTAACATAATTTAAATAATATATATGACTATGTGCAGTTGCTCAGTCATATCCGACTCTTTGCAACCCCATAGACTGTAGCCTACCAGGCTCCTCTGTCCATAGGATTTTCCAGGCAATAGTACTGGAGTGGATTGCCATTTCCTTCTCCAGGGGATCTTCCTGACCCAAGGACTGAACCCGGGTCTCCCACACTGTAGACAGACACTTAACCAAGAAAGTCACTATAGTGAATTATTAATACTTGTTCCATAATTTATGAAGTTATGGATATCAAGTCATTCAGTAAATATGAATTTGAAATTTACAGAAACATAAATACTGATTAAATAAATTTATAAGGTTCTAAAAGATATTAATAAAAATATTAAGGACTGGGGTTTATAGTTTTAATAACTTCCTTAATTTTTTAAACATAATTTAATAAAATTTGTGATAAAATATAAACTATAAAATTTAAGCATATTAAAATATAAGTAAGCTGATATTATCTTTTGAATGGAAACAATTATATAATTATGGAAACAGGTGTTTAAAGAAAATTTCTACCATTTCTGGCATTCAAGTTAGAAGGAAATGAATTTTGACCTCCTTATTCTGACACTCAAAAGCAAGAATAAAAATTTCTTTGTGGAAAAGTCATCAGAAAGACAAGGACAAATGCTTTCAAGGCAAAGAATCTATATAGACATTTTCCCAAAGAAGATATGCAGATAACCAAGAGGTATATGAAAAGGGCTCAACATTTCTAGCCATCAAGGACAAGCAAATCAAAACCATAATGAGATATCACCTCACACCTGTTAGAATAACTATTCTCAAAAAAAAAAAAAAAAGAAAAGAAAAGAAAAAAAAGAAAGAAATAACAAGTGCTGGCAAGAATATGAAGAATGTTCTGTGCATTTTTCATGGGAATGTAAACTACTACGACTGCTATGGAAAACTGTAGAGAGTTTTCTCAAAAAATTAAACACAAATCTACCATATTATCTAGCAATCCCACTCTGATTATATATGCAGTGGAAATGAAAATAGGATCTTGAAGAGATATCTGCACTCCCATGTTCATTGCAGCATTATTTACATATCTAAGATATGGATAATCTAAGTGTCCATCAATGGAAAAATGGATAAAGAAACTGTGGTTTACAAAACAATAAAATATCAGTCAGCAATGCGAAACAAGGATATCCTACCAGGTGACTATATGAGTGGGCCTTGAGGGCATTAGGATAAGTGAAATAAGTCAGAGAAAGACAAATACTGTATGATATCACTTATGTCTGGAATTTTAAAAAAGCAAAAGTCAGAAACAAAGAGTTGAATGGTGATTACCAGGGGCTGAGAAGAGGAAGAAAGGCAGTATGTTGGTCAAAGGCACAATCTTCCAGTTAGAAGATAAGTTATGGGGATCTAACGTACAACAGGATTTCCCAGGAAGTGCCAGGGGTAAAGAATCTGCCTGCCAAAGGGTTCAATCACTAGGTTGGAAGGATCCCCTGAAGAAGGAAGTGGCAAGCCATTCCAGTATTCTTGCCTGGAAAATTCCATGGACTGAGGAGCCTGGCAGGCTACAGTTCATGAGGCCTCAAACAGCTGGACATGGTTCAGCACGCACAATATACAATAGGGTGATTACCCTGAACAAAAGTAGTATATATTCGAAATTTGGTAAGAGAGCAAATGTTTAATGTTATTACCAAAAAAGAAATGGTAATATGTGGTATGATGGAAATGTTTGCTGTGTTGGTGATTATTTGTAATACATGTGTATTAAGACATTGTACACTTTAACCTTATAGATGTTTTATATCAACTGTATCCCAACAGAACTGGAAAAACCTAAATGAAGGGAGTTGTTCTACTTTTCTTTTTCTTTCTCAAATTTTCCTGTTTGGTTTGTTTTTGACATAAATTTGTCTACTTTTTTAAGGACAGCAAGCTTCTTCCCCCCCCCCCCCCCCCCCAGACTACCACAAAAAAAAAAAAAAAAAAAAAGATAAAAAATTAGATTGATGTGATGAGTGCATTTTAGAATACCATTGAATTGAAATTATAATGTAATTGTTTCCTTGAGGCAATGAAATGACTATGACATGTCAAAGAGTTTTCCTTGATCCTTTCAAGAAAAAACCATGAAGAAAAGTATTCAATACAAACAAATACAGTACCAGGATTAAAAATAAAATTATATATACAAAATAAAAAGAAAATCAAGGAAAAAAAATTCAGTTTTGGTAAATCTAAAGCATAACTTTACAGCAAAATATCTAGAAATAGATAACAGTTTTTACTAATAATTTCTATTTTAAAAAATTCTTAGCATGCTATTTACTTGTAATTAGAAATTAAATAAGTATGTCTACTACTTGCAATTTCATCTTAGATTAATTGTGTCTAAACATGAGTGTCCTATTTCCCATGTAATTTTTTTTCTTTATTTAAGGGGACCTTAATTTAATAATTTATTTCTTTAAAGATAAATCCAGATGTTTTTGAGAATGAATTAGCTTCCTTTGTTTTCAAATTTTGAGTGAACATATAGTAGGGGATTGTATCTCCCTGTATCCCTAGGTTTTTATTTTTTTCCTTCCTTCTCTTCCTTTTTATTTCTTTTTCCTCCTCTCTTCCCTTCCCTTCCTTTCACTCAACTTTTTTTCTGCACTAACACAAAGTTACAAATGTAACACACACACATCATCAAAATTAAACCAATCTCTAGAATTCGATACTGCTAGAACAACAACAAAAACAAAACCTATACATGAACATCTACTCTAGTAACTTTGTCCAGACAAGATTGTGGAATATAGTTCCAGTTCTTAAGACCCAATAGGCACTGTCCCTTTACTTGTACTTGCAGCCTTCTCTTGAATTCTGTGTTACTATCTTTACAGAAAATCTCAGTATTTTTTAAAAAAATAAGATTTGAGTTTTACTTTCATCCAAAATAGAGAATACGTACAGTGTATTAAAAAAAAAAAAAAAAGTCCCCAGATATAGTCTCCCTTTTGCTTGGATTCCTCACAGCAAGATGGCTTCTTACATTGTAGCTCAGTACTCTGAGTGAGCATGTTCCAGAAAACTAGGGAAAAGCTGGGTCATCTTTTATGATGTGGTTTTGAAAGTCACACAGTGTCACCATCACCACAGTTTATTTCTCAAAGCTGTACCTTTTGATGAAAGAATGGCTAGGGCGCTGTGTAAAGAAAGCATATGGAACCAGAGATATTGTTTCTTCAATCTGTGGAAAATATAATGTCTTCCACAATGGGATCATATGTTCACAGAGCCTCTCAGGATTTCCCTACAAACTCCTAATAATTTTAAAGGAAAAGAAGTGCCCGTAAATTATCAAAATCAAGAGAGATGCCTACCTGGAGGGGAAGGATGAGGTGAAAGGATTGTTAGGGAGTTTGGGATCTACATGTACGCACTGCTATGTTTAAAATGGATAATCAATAAAGACCTACGTATAGTACAGGGAACTCTGTTCAAAGTTATGTGGCAGCCTGGATGGGAGGGGAGCTTTGGGAAGAATGGATACATGTACATGTAGAGCTGAGCCCTTTCAATGTTCACCTGAAACTATCACAGCATTGCTAATCATCTGTATTTCAATATAAAATAAAATATTTTTTAAGAGAGATGCCTGCCAATGAAGGGTATTAGAATGCCAATCTTCTCCACCGTACTTAGATCCGGTTCACCTAGGTAAGATCGTCTCTCTCAATTATGCAAATGTGGGAATGCAAAAAGACATTATTCCAGGATTATGATATTAGTAAGGGATTAAATCTTCTTTTCTTATATATATCTAGTATGTAAGGCTTGTCCTTGCAGAAGATATCACCAATTTTAAAAGGCTATCTTAAAATGTTCGAAGCTGACTTCTTACAAATTTCCATTCCCTAGTATCACACTATTTTCACTTTATGGTGCATATATATAAGATATAAAACAATATATTACCACTTCTTCCCTTGAATTTACAATGTTATCTTTTTATTTGAGACAAGCATCCAGTCATTTTCCTCCCTCTTGTCAAAAGTGCATATTGTTGCTATGGTTCTTTAGATAATTGTCTTTCCTTTTTATTGCCCTGTTTTTGGCGGACTTCCACATCACAGCCGCTGTAAGATAATATGAATGACTGCTTAGTAAAAGATAGTTTTGAAGCTGCTGACCAGGAAAATATACTTTTGTACAGGAGTTAGAGATTCAGCAGTACCTCTAGGATCTCTCTGGAGAAAGTGAAAAGTGGCAAACTGCCTGGTTATGTGGTACATTTTTAAATTATAGGTGGCCCTAGTGTTAAAAAGCTCACCTGCCAATGCAGGAGACATAAGAGATGGGGGTTGGATCCCTGGGTCGGGAAGATCCCCTGGAGAAGGACATGGTTACCCACTCCAGTATTCTTACCTGGAGAACACCATGAACAGATGAGCCTGGAAGGCTACAGTCTATAGGGTCATAAAAAGTGGGACAAGACTGAAATGATTTAGCACGTAGGAACTCAAGTTATGTTTGTCATCAAGTCAGGAGTTAGAAAGGGATCCCTCTCTTTCTTTGTATGATAATCAAAAGATTTATTTCCCCATAAGAAAGAAAAGTAAGAAAGTGAAGTTCCTGACTCTTTGTAACCCCATGGACTGGAGCCTACCAGGCTCCCTCTGTCCATGGAATTTTCCAGGCAAGAGTACTGATATGGGTTGCCATTTCCTTCTCCATTATTTCCTCACAGGGCTATAGAATTGCAAGAGATTGGTTTCTAGTCAATCTGGCATTAAAATAAGTTAAAATGTTCTTTGTAATTTTGCCTGTCCTCTGAATAAGATTACTATTTACTATTAGAAAAAAGTGCATTAGTTGTTCAGTCATGTCTGACTTTTTGTGACCCCATGGATTTGTAGCCTGCCAGGCTCCTCTGTCAATGGGATTGTTCAAGCAAGAATATTGGAGAGGGTTGCCATTACTTTCTCCAGGGAATCTTCCCCATGCAGGAATTAAATCCCAGTTTCTTGCATTGCAGACAGATTCTTTACTGCCTGAGCCATAAGCAAGGACTTAAACTTGTTACTAAATGTAAACAAGGACTCATTTGTAAACTTTTGTTTACAAGTTCAGGTCACAGTAGAATACAAACATTTTAAATAATATTTGAAAATTGAAGATAGCCTATTATGTAAAAATAAATTCATAAGTGGATAAAAATAAAAACTGTACATGCAAGATCTGTTTTTCTACACTTTGTGTGTGTGTGTGCTCAGTCTTGTCTGATGCTATGCGACCCCATGGACTGTAGCCCATCAAGCTCCTCTGTCCATGGAATTCTCCAGGCAAGAATACTGGAGTGGCTTCTTATTTCCTCCTCCAGGGGATCTTCCTGACCCAGGGTTCAAATGTGTCTGATGCATTGGCAGGCAGATTCTTGACCTCTGTGCCACCTGGGAAGCCTCCTTCTACACTCTGGAAGAGGTAATAAAAAGAAGTGAAGAAGTAAGAATTATAGTTTTTTTCATTAAATATTAAGAAAATGAAAAGCTAATCATCTGCCCTCTCTGGGAATTTTGAAAATGTATCTCTTTGAACATTACTATTTTAGAAAGTTTTGGTGATAGGTGAAACATATTCTCTGAGGAAAAAAAAAAGTTACTACAGTAACATTTACATCTTTAATTGGAATAATCAATGTGAATCCATATCTTTTATAAAATATTTCATCCAATTCTGTCCATATTATATGGGACTGAAGAATATCAGAGTGTCCTTGCTTTCTACTCACTCTCTATTCATCACCAGAATTTTTATTACATCTTACTACTGTCCTCTAAGAAACCATGAATGTAACTGATTTTCATGGCCCTAGGATGTAAGGAAAATGTCATGTTGGATCTGGTAACACTGCTGTTAATACATGGGTGCTATAAATGATATATGTAGTATAAAGAGATAGCTTGTAACTCTCTTTATGCAATATTGTAAATGTCATTTTTAACAATATTATAAGCTGTAATAATGCTGATTGCAAATGTTGAGTCTGCAAAAGACTGTGATTCCCTGGTGATGTTCAAATGAGAAAAGTCAATGTAAAATGCATTGTTGTTGTTCAGTCCCTGATTCATATCCAATAATTTGCGACTCTATGAAGAAAGTCAGTCTTCCCTGTCCTCCACTATATCCTGGAGTGTGCCCAAAATCATGTTCATTGAGTCAGTGATGCCACCCAACTCTCTCATCCTCTGCAATCCCCTTCTCCACCTGCCTTCAATCTTTACCAGCCTCAGGGTCTTTTCCAATGAGTCAGTTCTTCACATCAGGTGGCCAGATTATTGGAGTTTCAGCTTCAGCATCAGGCCTTCCAAAGAATATTCAGCATTGATTTCCCTTAGGATTGACTGGTTTGATCTCCTTGATCTCCAAGAGACTCTCAAGAGTCTTTTCCATCACCACAGTTCAAAAGCATAATTCTTTGGCACTCAGACTTCTTGTGGAAAACCACTAGACCATTCAGGTGTGACCTATATCAAGTCCCTTATGACTATACAGTGGAAGTGAAAAATAGATTTAAGGGACTAGATCTGATAGAGTGCCTAATAAACTATGGACGGAGGTTTGTGATATTGTACAGGAGACAGGAATCAAGACCATCCCCAAGAAAAAGAAATGCAAAATATCAAAATGGCTCTCTGAGGAGGCCTTACAAATAGCTGTGAAAAGAAGAGAAGGGAAAAGCAAAGGAGAAAAGGAAAAATAAAAGCATCTGAATACAGAGTTCCAAAGAATAGCAAGGAGAGATAAGAAAGCCTTCCTCAGTGATCAGTGCAAAGAAATAGAGAAAAACAACAGAATGGGAAAGACTAGAGATCTCTTCAAGAAAATTAGAGATACCAAGGGAACATTTCATGCAAAGATGGCTCAATAAAGGACAGAAATGGTATGGACCTAAGAGAAGCAGAAAATGTTAAGAAGAGGTGGCAAGAATACACAGAAGAACTGTACAAAAAAGACCTTCACAACCCAGATGATCTTGATGGTATGATCACTCACACTCACCTAGAGCCAGATATCCTGGACTGTAAAGTCAAGTGGGCCTTAGGAAGCATCACTTTGAACAAAGCTAGTGGAGGTGATGGAATTCCAGTTGAGCTATTTCAAATGCTAACAGATGATGCTGTGAAAGTGCTGCATTCAATATGCCAACAAATTTGGAGAACTCAGCAGTGGCCACAGGACTGGAAAAAGTCAGTTTTCTTTCTAATCCCAAAGAAAGGCAATGCCAAAGAATGCTCAAAGTACCGCACAATTGCACTCATCTCACATGCTAGTAAAGTAATGCTCAAAATTCTCCAAGACAGGCTTCAGCAATATGTGAACTGTGAACTTCCAGATGTTCAAACTGGTTTTAGAAAAGGCAGAAGAACCAGAGATCAAATTGCCAACGTCTGCTGGATCATCGAAAAAGCAAGAGAGTTTCAGAAAAACATTTATTTCTGCTTTATCGACTATGCCAAAGCCTTTGACTGTGTGGATCACAAGAAACTGTGGAAAATTCTAAAGGAGATGGGCATACCAGATCACCTGACCTGCCTGTTGAGAAACCTGTATGCACATCAGGAAGCAACAGTTAGAACTGGACATGGAACAACAGACTGGTTCCAAATAGGAAAAGGAGTACGTCAAGGCTGCATATTGTCACTCTGCTGATTTAACTTATATGCAGAGTACATCATGAGAAACGCTCGGCTGGAGGAAGCACAAGCTGGAATCAAGATTGCCAGAATAATTATCAATAACCTCAGATATGCAGATAACACCACCCTATGGCAGAAAGTGAAGAAAAACTAAAGAGCCTTTTGATGAAATTGAAAGAGGATAGTGAAAACATTGGCTTAAAGCTCAACATTCAGAAAGCTAAGATCATGGCATCCCGTCCCATCACTTCATGGCAAATGGATGGGGATACAGTGGAAACAGTGGCTGGCTTTATTTTTTCTGGCTCTAAAATCGCTGCAAATGGTGACTGCAGTGATGAAATTAAAAGATGCTTACTCCTTGGAAGGAAAGTTATGACCAACCTAGATAGCGTATTAAAAAGTAGAGACATTATTTTGTCCACAAAGCTCTGTCTAGTCAAGGCTATGGTTTTTCCAGTAGTCATGTATGGATATGAGAGCTGGACTATAAAGAAAGCTGAGTGTCGAAGAATTGATGTGTTTGAACGTGGTGTTGGAGAAGACTCTTGAGAGTCCCCTAGGATGAATGGAGATCCAACTAGTCCATCCTAAAGCCGATCAGTCCTGGGTGTTCACTGGAAGGACTGATGTTTAATCTGAAACTCCAATACTTTGGCCACCTGATGCAAAGAGCTGACACATGTGAAAAGACCCTGATGCTGGGAAAGATTGAGGGCAGGAGGAGAAGGAGATGACAGAAGATGAGAAGGTTGGATGGCATCACTGACTCAATGGACATGGGTTTGGGTAGACTCTGGAAGTTGGTGATGGACAGAGAGGCCTGGGGTGCTGCAGTTCATGGGGTTGCAAAGAGTCAGACACGACTGAGCAACTGAACTGAACTGAACTGAACTTTATGGTCCAACTATCACATCACACAAGACTGCTGGAAAAACCATAGCTTCGACCATACAGACCTTTGCCAGCAAAGTAAGTCTCTTCTTTTTATATGCTATCTAGGTTGGTCATAACTTTCTTTCCAAGGAGTAAGTGCCTTTTAATTTCATGGCTGCAGTCACCATGTGCAGTGATTTAGGAGCCCAAGAATATAAATTCTCTTGACAGTTTCCATGCTTTCCCATCTACCTGCCATAAAGGGCCTGGACACCCTGGTCTTACTTTATTGAATGTTTAGTGTTCAGGCAACTTTTTCACTCTGTGTTTTCACTTTCATCAAGAGGCTCTTTAGTTCCTCTTAGCTTTATGCCCTAAGGGTGGTATTATCTGCATATCTAAGACTGTTGTTATTTCTCCTGGCCATCTTGATTCCAACTTGTGATTCATCCAGCCCACCATTTAGAGTGATGTAATCTGCATACAAGTTAAATAAGCAAGGTGAAAATATACTGCCTTGACACACTCATTTCTCAATTTTGATCCAGTCCATTGTTCCATGTCCAGTTCTAATCATTGCTTCTTGACCTACATACAGGTTTCTCAGGAGGCAGGTAAAGCGCTCTGATATTGATTGTTGTGATCCACACACAGTCATAAAATGCATTAAAATATATATATATATTATGTTACTGAAGAAACATAACTAGAATAAGATACATTTATATTTTGTTTTTAAATTGTGCTTATAGTAACAAAGTATTTAAATGTTTGTTTTCTCTTTTTAATGTAATATTCCTTGCAAGACAGGAACATAAATGTAATACATGTAATTGGGCCAGCTTTATGAGCCTATGACTCCTGAAGTTGCTCAAAACCCAGTGTTTTTCTGGACTCTGTTTCATTCAATGTTCTCATGTCAATCTTAAAAATTCTTAATAATTTCATCTTTGAAATTTTGTTTTGCCAGCAAAATAAGAAGACCGTTTTACATGCAAGTGAGTAGAGTAAATACACACAGTACACATGTCCAATTTCCTTGATGTCCTATTTATATACCTGATGAGCACAAGATTCTGAGAAATCTACAATGCATGGTAGTTTAGTAAGAGTCAAAGCAAAAACAAGTTATACATGTTATGGTAGCATACCTTGTGTTCACTTTGAGTCTTGCTGAACTGCATTGCACTGGGGGGCCATGGGGATTCTGTGCTCATTTCATCAATAACAATGACTGATAATCTAGGTTACCTGTAGTCCCTAGAGACTAAACTTTCTAGGTGTAATCTTTTGTACTGATCAGCCACTAAGGCTAAATGAAAGTGAAAGTGTTAGTTGCTCAATCATGTCTGACCCCATGGGCTGTATAGCCTGGCAGGCTCCTCTGTCCATGGAATTCTCCAGGCAAGTATACTGGAGTGGGAAAAGGGATCTTCCCAACCCAGAGATGGAAACTGGGTCTCCCACATTGCAGGCAGATTCCTTACTGTCTGAACCACCAGAGAAGCCCAATGCTGAATATCATTACATAAAAGTAAAGGAAAAAATAAAGCAACCCATAGTTTCTTCTCTTTTCAAGTCCACTCATACCCATTGGTAAGCAAAAGTAGAATGTTTTGGTAGTATGTGTAATATCAAAAGTTGAAATAAGCCATCGTTGAGTTAGGCTTGTACAGTGTTTCCATTTTTTTTCCCTAAGAATGAAATGCATATACAAATATGAGTCACAAAACAGAATGTGTGTAATTTAGTGATTTCATGCATGCTCATATATATATATATATTTAAAACTGACACTGCACAATGTAAGTATAAATGATCATAATCATTCTAATTTAAAAGATTAGTTTTTCTTTAAGTAAAACAGCTTTAAGTGTTAAAGAAAAGAGCACTATAATACTTATATTAAAAGAGAGGCAGAAGAAAGGGAACAGCTATATAATTTTGATCCTTGAAAGGGGCTCTTTTCCTGTTGTTTTGAATGAGAGGTCCAATGTTATCATTTTGCACTAGGTGCCACAAATTACAGAGCTTGTACTGAACGCTGTAAATATAAAGATTAAAAAAATGTTGTGATTAAGTGTTGTTCATTCAAGCAATACAGGATTAGTATTCAATAATTATTTGTGGTAATTCATAATATAAAAAGGCTTTTAACAGAATGCATAAAAATTATGTGAAATTTGAAACTCTCAATTATTGGTATATTAGAAAAGAAGGGAACTTTTTCAATATAAAAAAGGAAAATTAAAAAATATTAAAAACTAAGATTTTTTTGATGTTGTAGGTGAAAATTATATTACAATGGAGCAACATCAAATACATTATCACTAGACAAGTAAATAGCATCAAAATAAGTTTTAATAAGAAAGCTTGCTGTGTCTCAGATGACCAGCATAAAATTTTGTGATTATGAAATTTACAGTAGGAAAATTAACACTAACAACTGAATGATATCTCTTGAGCTTAGGAACAAAACAAAGATACCTATTCTTATTGATTTTATACAACATTGAAATGAAGCCCTTAGCTGTTACATGAGAAAAATGATTACAGGTTATAAAGATTAGAAAGGAAAGTTGAAAAATAAACTTTATTCATAGTTTTTTATAAAAGATATATTAATCTTGTATGGCATTACTAACTGACTTCTTATTTCTAATAGAATTTTTACAAAATATTTAGAACTTTCTACATTGCTGACCACTGATATGGGATGAAATATTGTCTTCCAGGTTTCTACACACATTTAAGTCTATTTCTCCTGCTTCCTAAATTTTATTTCATTGTTCAACAATTTAGTCATATGGTATTATTACATGGTTTTAATATCTGAGCTTTTAAAATAATTTTGTATGTCAAGATTGATCACACCTTGCTGTTTCTTTTTACATGGTTTTCTTTAACATGTTTTATTTATATTTTTATATGAAATTTATGATCAAGTTGTCATTCCAGTGAGATCGTTTTATTTTCTTAATAAAAACAATAACTGATTTATTTATTTTATTTAGGAAATTTCATTTATTGGATTTTTTCATGGAAATGTGTGTGCTAATCCCCAAATAGTTTGAACCAAGAACTTAACTATCTTGGATATTCTTGGGGAAATTTAAAATATAGCATTTAAAATGACTATGAAATTGTCATTATTATAATAAGTTTATATTTTTAATACTTGTTATTCTAAGGTAAAAGAAATAACAGTGTTAAATAATGTCATTTGACTTTGTTTCCAGATCTCAAATATACATAAATTAATACATATACATGTAAATATATATGTTCAAAAATCAGCATTTGAAAGAAATGGAAAATCCTTTCATACAAATATAAATTATTCAGCCACAAACAAAATGCATCCTTGGTGCAATTGTCAGAGCTTTACATACTGTCCTAAATTTTGAATATCATTTCTGAGCCAGAAACCTTAAGGACAAAAGAATAGCTATGAATAATGAGAAACAAACCTGCACAAGTGAATTATGGTTTAAACCTTGTCATGTTAATAAAAGGTGACAGGAGCATATTATGCTTCTAGATGAAGTTTCAAACTTTATTACATGATTTGATTTCACTGAGATCCATGGAGATAAAGTGAAATAGTTAGTGACATCCATTTTCTTTTTAAAACCTTTCCTCCTCAGAAACAGATCAAAGAATACAGGCATACAGTTTATTATACCTGGCACCCTAATAAAAATTCTGAATACTTGCACAATTGAATCGGTTCTCAGTTCCCTATCTATCAAAATTAGCAATTCATAAACCTAGGTAAACAAAACTTCTTACAAATACATAAATATCCTTTTAGTTAAAAAGGATAATGAGCATGACATTGAAAAGTAAGTAGAACAAATACTTTAATATGTACTGCCCCGAGCACAAATGGAGTTAACAGTCTGTCAATACATCAATTTTACTGTACTTCAACTGTAAAAGATCATTCAAACAAGAACATATCATTGCAGTAATACTGTTTCCCTACATTTATCTAGCCATCTTTTATGTTATTTCAACTATTTATAACTCAGTATATATTTAATTTATATTCACACCTAGAAATATCCCTTTCAGTGTTCCCAGAAAAAAAAAAAAAGTACTGTTGATGATATATAATTTTTTTATGTGTCCAGAGAAATAGTTCAAAAAAATTTTTTTTTAGAATTTACTATACAAGAGCAAAGACTTCCCTTCCTCAAATTTGTGTGTCTTATAATTCTGGACATAATATTGATTTAAGAATATACAGCATAATCCAAAAAGTTAGCTCTGAAAATATATAATAAACTTCACTTCCATGTTCATAAAAGTCAACATCTTCCTTCACTCCTTCCTACTCAAATCAGTGTGATTTTTATTTTCTAGCAATCTGTTTATTTTAAAATTTCTTCATGATCTTATTGGTTTCCTTGGAAAAACATCCTATTTTAATTCTTTGTGATACTAGCTTCCCTAGATTTCAGATATGCTCAAGTACTTGACCAGGACACTACTATGGAAAAGAAAGGATAGCCTGTGACTTATGGCAGATTATGGTATTGATCAAATTTAGTTCTACATGACTAGGTTTCTGGTAAAGTTAACTGGAGCACCTGGAATAAGACAGACACATTCTTTCTTGATAGAACTGAGGAGCTGGTGATGTGAGTTAACACTAGGGTGATCTCACACATTTTTGGTACTTCACATTCTAAGCATGTGTTATTACTTAGGCCAACCTCATTTCCAAGCTCTATTACAAATCATGAGTATATCAAATTGTACCATAATTAATTCCCATAAATCCAGCCCCTGTTCTTCTTCATTTTGTTCATGAGGTTGCTGCAACTGCCATTTCATACAAGAAATTAACAAGCATCATCAGTTGTTGCCCCATCACATCTCCTATGTTCATTTTATAAAACACTCATGATAATGCACAAGTGATGATCTTATGTGACCTCAGTCAGGCAATACCTTTGGCATGCAGGATTTTTCACTGGGAATTGAAGACTAGGGAAGCATGCACCGGTACTACTGAGACACACCTTTGTGAAGGAACCATCTGCTAATAGTAAGTGTATCCTCACCAACTAAAAAAGAACTTATATATCATAATTCCTTCCCCTGCTACTCAACAATCTCTCTCACCTTTGTAACAACCATTTACTAGGTATATGAAAATCAGCAATTAAACTCTCTGAGTCATTTTATTTTTCAGTGACTTTTTTTTTTATATTGAATACCAACATTAAGTAAAAGCAATTAATTTGATGCCTAGATCCATACTCTTGTATGGCTTTCTTTTTTCCTATTCTTTTTTTCAAGCATTATGTTTTACAAGATGCATTAGAGAGCTCAGCATATTTAATTATGTCAACAATAGTTATAGACACATAGTAATATGGATACAATTTAAGATAATGCTTCACCCTCATATGACAGATTATATTTTCCAAAAATGGTCACTACAATATCTCCAGTTTCCTGTGTTCTCTTTAGAACTTTGCTACTTTTCTATCAAATGGCATAACATATGTACCTTCCTATTGAACTTTGGCATAAGTGATAAAACATGATTTCAGAGGCTAAAAGACAAGGTAGCTTTTCCTGGTTGTCTCTCAGAATGCTCACTTTTGGAACCAAGTCACCAGGCTTTGAGAAACCCAAACAGTCACATGTAAGTATTCTTGATGAAGACCTAACATCAAACCACCCAACATGTGGTGGCATAAGAGTTCAAATAATTCTATATCCCATCACTGTCCCAAGAGATGTCATGTTGCTGACTTTCCCCAGAAACTCCTGCCAAAATTGTAGATCCTCAAGTTAATAAAAGACTGTCATTGGCTTAAGATATTACATTTTATAGTGATTGTTATAAAGTGAAGGTAGTCTGCTTATTGTGTAATATTTTGATACTCTGAGCCTCTCACACCCTTCTATTTTCCCCTGGGGTTTTATACTGCATACTTTACTGAAGTCAATTGTACAGTTATTCCAAATTTTGTTTTGCATCATTTTGTAGGTCTCCCTCTTTTTCCCATTATAAGTGAAAAATCATCCAAATAAGTTTGCTTTAGCAAACACTACCAGCATTGTTATTTTTCTTTCTTCAATGGTAAATCTGACTGCTAAAAATATCTTTTAAAATAGAGAATGAATATAGTATTCAGTAGACTTCTTTATTAGGCATGTAATGCTTTTAAACATTAGCATACTTTCTTAAGAAACTGAAAAAAATGTTGGGGTTGATGTTGGAGAGACATTTAAGTAGCACATGCTTATGTTCCTTGGGAAATACCAAATGTGATACAGAATAATGGCTATATATTAGCAGCTTGATAGTTCCCTATTTTCTTTCCTCTTACAATGTATTTTTTTTTTTTACTGTATTTGCATATTCCAATGTTGGTAGAGCATTCAGACCTACTCTTGGTTCATTATGTATCCTAATCTTCATGCTGACGCTCGGCTTTACTGTTAAAACATGTTGACTTCTCTCAGGAATTGATTTGCAAATATGGTTTGTGACAATTGTCTTTAATGTTCTAGAAATTTCAGGGTAGTCTTAGAGTTTTACATCTTTCAGTTTCGCATAGTTTAACCATCATCATCTACTAGCACACTGAAGGCCATGTGTCTTTGCTGCAATGACTCAAAGAAAGCTGCCATAGACAATAGAGAAACTAATGGTCTGGCTGTGAGCCAGAAAAACATCATTAACAAAAACAGGTGGCAGACTGGATTGGACCATAGGTAGTTGTTTGCCAAACCTTCTACTGAAATAAGAACACTGTAGAAATGTTTCCATTTAATATTTGGGATCTTCACAAAGCCTAGTTTCATTTATTATTTAAGCATTCTTCTGTCTACAAAATGGTTAAGAATAAATATATGAATATATTTTAAAGGTTTAATGAGAGAGAAATCACAAAATATATATTTTAAAGTTTAGCCAGTATCACAAATACAATTTTAACTTGCAAGAAAAATTTAAAGTCTTTGGAATTAAAATATGTTTGATGATGACAATTTGATGATTATCCCAGGAGTGATCTAATGAAAGTCACTTAAACTAAACACCTGGATTCATTAGAGAAAACAGTAGCTTCTTTGGCAGGCACAAAAAATGTTTCTTTGAGTTTTGTTGTAAATAGAAAAAAAGTTTTGAAATTGAAAGCATAGAGAAACATATGCTGAACTTTTAGTCTATAAATAAAAAGCAAGTTAAAGTTCAAAATGCAACTAACAGTAATTAAAAAGTTTATTTCTTTGTTATAAATATAGTTCAAGCTTACAAGTAGTAGCCAAAATGCATGAGTTAATTAATCCAGTTAAAAGTAGTTCTGGCTCACTGTTTACAAATCATGTATAAAGTAAAGAACCAACCAAACAGAAACTATTTCCTTATGAAGCTTGTTTTCTGCTAGGAAGTATAGATAATAATGAAGATAAATATATGACATGTGAGGAGTATAAAATATAAGGATAAGCATATAACAATTATAGAGAAAGAGGGTATAATTTTAAATATTCTAAGATTCATGGGGTCGCAAAGAGTCGGACATAACTGAGCGACTGAACGGAACTGAAGAATCATTAATGAGAATGCTTCATTTGACAAAAGACCATGTTGTGGTTATTTGTTGTGTAAGTATTGCTGCCATTGCTTGCATTCTTAGGCATGTATCTGACTCTTTGTGACCCCATGGACTGTAGCCCTCTAGGCTCTTCTATCCATGGAAATTTCTAGGCAAGAATACCGGAGTATGTTGCCATTTCCTCCTCCAGGGGATCTTTCTGGCCCAGGGATCAAATCCACTTCTGCTGTGGCTGGTGGATTCTTTACCATTAAGATACCAGAGAAGCCCTTTTGTTTCTTCTAGTTCATTGTCTCCCATTTAGTTTCTGCTGTCTTGTATAATTTTATGAATGTTGCTTGAAATTCTTTCTGGAATAAGATAAGGTATGTAGAAATAACAGTATCTCTGGTTTCCTGTGTTCTTTTTACAACTTTGCTACTTTATGAGCAAATGGCAGAATATATGTACCTTCTTATTGAATGACATCATAAGTGATAAAATATGATTTCTGATGCCAAAAGATAAGGTAGCTTTCCCTGCTTCTCTCTTCAGGATTTTCAAACTTGGAACCAAATTACCAGGCTTTGAGAAATACAAGCAGCCTCATCGAGGTGTACTTGATGAAAACTCTTTTTAGATGTAACATAGAACCAGTTCTTTTCTCTTTCTTTCTCTCTCTCTCTCAAACACACACACACACACACAAACACACAAACACACACACCACACTCACACATAATAGTAACAACAGGGAGGAGGAAACTTTAAGAGGTGATAGCTGAGCGACTTCACTTTCGAATTTCCCTTTCATGCATTGGAGAAGGAAATGGCAACCCACTCCAGTGTTCTTGCCCGGAGAATCCCAGGGACAGAGGAGCCTGGTGGGCTTTCGTCTATGGGGTTGCACAGAGTCGGATACGGCTGATGTGACTTAGCAGCAGCGGCAGCTATGAACTTGATAATGCTGATGGTTTCACAGGTATGTACTTATTTTCAAACTCATGAAGTTACAGCTATTCAATATATACAGTTTTTCACATGTCAATCAAACCTCAATGATGGGGTTTTCTTTTTCTTAAAGGATGTTAGCAGAAATGTGATAAATCTCAATGTTATAATTTTAGTCAATAATATTGTATTAAGGATGATTTCTTAAATTTCATAAATGCTTTGCTGTTGCTCAGTTGCTGAGTCATGTTAGGCTCTTTGCAACCCCTTGGACTGTACCATGCCAGGCCTCCCAGTCCTTCACCATCTCCTGGAGTTTGCCCAAGTTCATGTCCATTTAGTTGGTGATGCCCTCCAACCATCTCATCCTGTGCCACCTTCTTCTCCTCCTGCCTTCAATCTTTCCCAGCATCAGGGTCTTTTCCAATGTGTCAGCTCTTTGTATCAGGTGGCCAAAGTATTGGAGCTTCAGCTTCAGCATCTGTCCTTCCAATGCATATTTAGGGTTGATTCCTTTAGGACTCACTGGTTTGATGTCCTTGCAGTCCAGGGGACTCTCAAAAGTCTTCTCCAGCACGACAATTTGAAAGCATCAAATGTGTAATGTTTAAAATAAAGAGAGTCTCATCTGCAAGCAATAAATGCTGGAGAGGGTGTGGAGAGAAGGGAACCCTCCTACACTGTTGGTGGGAATGCAAACTAGTACAGCCACTATGGAGAACAGTGTGGAGATTCCTTAAAAAATTGCAAATAGAAATGCCTTATGACCCAGCAATCCCACTGTTGGGCATACACACAGAGGAAACCAGAATTGAAAGAGACACATGTACCCCAATGTTCATCGCAGCACTGTTTATAATAGCCAGGACATGGAAACAACCTAGATGTCCATCAGTAGATGAATGGATAAGAAAGCTGTGGTACATATACACAATGGAGTATTACTCAGCCATTAAAAAGAATACATTTGAATCAGTTCTGATGAGATGGATGAAACTGGAGCCGATTATACAGAGTGAAGTGAGCCAGAAAGAAAAACACCAATACAGTATACTAACACATATATATGGAATTTAGGAAGATGGCAATGATGACCCTGTATGCAGGACAGCAAAAGAGACACAGATGTGTATAGCGGACTTTTGGACTCAGAGGGAGAGGGAGAGGGTGTGATGATTTGGGAGAATGGCATTGAAACATGTATAATAACATGTAAGAATCGAAATGCCAGTCTATGTCTGATGCAGGATATGACACGCTTGGGGCTGACGCGCAGGGATGACCCAGAGAGATATTGTGGGGAAGGGGGTGGGAGGGGGGTTCATGTTTGGGAACGCATGTACACCTGTGGTGGATTCATGTCAATCTATGCCAAAACCAATACAGAATTGTAAAGTAAAAATTAAAAATAAATAAATAAATTTTAAAAAAAATTTAAAAAAAAAGAAGTATTTGGCTATATAAACAAAATAATAAAATTTATTGGGCAATAACATCTAGGAAGAATAAAATATTTTAAATATGTAAAAAAAATAAAAATAAAATAAAGAGAGTCTCTAAGAAATGCTGACAGGAACTCTCTACTAGTTTTATAAATCTTTAAGTTCAACATTATCTCAAATATTTTTAAATGACTGTTAAAAATATAAACATTGCATTGCACATATATGTTTCATGAAGAGATAGGCTGGTAATTTAAATAATTTTTCATATTTATTTTTTCATGATCCTCATTATGAAAAAAGATATATTACCCAAATATAAATTTGTACTGACAATACTAACTTTGATAATAGTAAAAGTGACACATAAAATAAGACCTGGTATTTTAAGATATACCTTATGACTTAAAGTTAATCTAGTAAAATACCAAGAGATATGAGAGTTTTACCACTTTTCTATTTTTATTCACATCTGAAATTTAAGTTTTCCAACGGGGAGGGATGTTATGGTATTTGATATTCAGACAATAATTTTTAGCAAAATATTATTTTAGGAAAGTATCTGACTTTCTTTTAAGGAGAAGAATGTGAGTGCAACTTAAATATAAATATTACCAGAACAATACAAAATTGTAAAGTAATTAACCCCAATTAAAATAAATAAATTTATATTAAAAAATAAAAATAAAAGAGAAAAATAAAGATGTTCCCAGCATAAAAAAAAATTACCGGAACATTCTAAAAGGGTAATTAATATATAGCTATACCTAACAGGATAAATTAATAATATATATGATATAATAATCAAAATATATACTTGTTTGGTTAGCTCATTTATTTAGTTTTTTAATTCTCCATACAAGATTCAACTATATTTTAAAGCTGACTTTTGCATTTCATTTTCAAGTGGCATGAATCCTCAGATAACAATATGGATAACATTACCTCATGATTTTTCCATTTTATAAACATCACAGAAATTACCAGAGAGGAATCCTGAATCTTGTTAAATTTTATTCAGTCTACCAATCATTATCCATAAAAAATGTATTCAGTCTTCTCCATGATTTCAGGAGGAGGAGTGCTGAATACAGTTATGGTTCTCTATTTCCTCTCACTTTCTTATCACTTTTGTTGCTATTATCATTTTGTTGTTATTCTTGCTCAGAATCATTGTTTAAACTCTGTATCCTCTTCCACATTAAATTTTTCCTGCAAATTCTTCTACCCCATATTTTATGTTTTGAATGTTTCTGTAAATATTTTCTGCATGGCTGTGAAGAAAATGGAAGATACACAAAAAACATGTTTATCTGCTTTCATTATGGTTAGCAAGTAGGAGCACCACCAAGCACATCTGCTTTACACAAACAAGAAAAATATAATTGAATATAAGTACATTCAAGGCATAACTGAAGTTTTGTGGATGGAGTCTATGCATCAGTGTTTTTTAAATGTTCTCCGGGACATGTGCATCTAGGATTAATTCCACTTGTGTAATGTGTATGCTTTGACATGTGTCAACAACTTTGGTCTCAGGGCACCTTTGAATTCTTAAAAATTACTGAGAATTCCTAAGGACTTTCATTTTGATGAGTTATATATTAAAGACGCTTAGTCCTTGGAAGAAAAGTTATGACCAACCTAGATAGCATATTGAAAAGCAGAGACATTACTTTGCTGACTAAGGTCCATCTAGTCAAGGCTATGGTTTTTCCAGTAGTCATGTATGGATGTGAGAGTTGGACTGTGAAGAAGGCTGAGCACCGAAGAATTGATGCTTTTGAACTGTGGTGTTGGAGAAGACTCTTGAGAGTCCCTTGGACTGCAAGGAGATCCAACCAGTCCATTCTGAAGGAGATCAGCCCTGGGTGTTCTCTGGAAGGACTGATGCTAAAGCTTAAACTCCAGTACTTTGGCCACCTCATGCAAAGAGTTGACTCATTGGAAAAGACTCTGATGCTGGGAGGGACTGGGGGCAGGAGGAGAAGGGGATGACCAAGGATGAGATGGCTGGATGGCATCACTGACTCGAGGGACATGAGTCTGAGTGAACTCCGGGAGATGGTGATGGACAGGGAGGCCTGTCATGCTGTGATTCATGGGGTCGCAAAGAGTTGGACACGACTGAGCGACTGAACTGAACTGCACTGAACTGATATTATTAAATATTTGTATTTATTACGTTATATATAAAATGACATTTTAGCAAATAGGTATGATAAAATGTTTACAAATGAAGGACAATTTACATACTCAAATGACTATAGATATGGACATTTATTTCTGTCATCTGTGTTAACTGAGATAAATCAAAATAAGCTAACTTTTAAGCTCTTAATAATTTTTATCCTATTTACCATTTGCTGTGGCTTATTCAGTAGTGGTAAAGCTGATGACAGACTAGGGCCACTTCTTTTTATCCATCTCATTCTTAGAGGGCTGTAAAATTGACTTGGCCACGTGAGAAGAACTGACTTATTGGAAAAGATTCTGATGCTGGGAAAGATCAAAGGAAGGAGGAGAAGGAGATAATAAAGGATGAGATAGTTGGATGGCATCACTGATTTGATGGACATGAGTTTGAACAAGCTCCAAGAGTTGGTGATGGACAGGGAAGCCTGGCGTACTGCAGTCCATAGTGTCACAAAGAGTCAGGCATGACTGAGCTACTGAACTGAACTGAAAATTGACTTGAGCCCCATAACATTTTAAAAGATTGCTTTTCTGAATGAATTATTATGATAACCAGTAACCTGGTACTGGAGAAAGCAATGGCCACCCACTCCAGTACTCTTGCCTGGAAAATCCCATGGATGGTGGAGCCTGGTAGGCTGCAGTCCATGGGGTCACTGACAGTCAGACACGACTGAGAGAATTCACTTTCACTTTTTACTTTCATGCATTGGAGAAGGAAATGGCAACCCACTCCAGTGTTCTTGCCTGGAGAATCCCTGGGATGGGGGAGCCTGGTGGGCTGCTGTCTATGGGGTCACACAGAGTCGGACAAGACTGAAGTGACTTAGCAGCAGCAGCAACAACCTGGTACCACCATAGTTTATAGAATAAATCCACACATACACTTTGGAATGGGAGCATTTCAAGATCAGAGGTAAGTATACAGCTCAGATAATCCAGTTATGTGTTTTTAAGGATCCAAGTCAATATTAGGATAGACTAAAAGTTTCACTACAATTCACATGTAAATAAATGTTAATTTAATCTATTAGTAAAATTCAGGGAGTCAGCATTTGATTAATTGTGTCTGTAGTATATCTACTTGATAACAAAATCTACAAATTAGATATGCAGTATATTTGCTTATTTAAATCTAATGTATACAAGAGTAGCAGATACTTATTTCAGTTACAAATTTAAGTGTGCAAGAAATATATCATTCCTTATTTTCCCATAATTAAATGTATATAGTTTTTATTCTGAATTCAACAGGGAAACAAAATACAACTTGCTCTGAGGTTTCATTTACATTCCGTGACCACTGATTGTACTGACCAGGTACTTATTATTCAGTCTTTAAGTTGTGTTGAACTCTTTGTGACCCCATGAACTGCAGCATACTAGGCTTCCCTGTCCTTCTATATCTCCTGGAGTTTGCTTAAATTCATATCCAGTGATTCAATGATGCTATCAAACCATGTCTTCCTCAACAGGCCCCTTCTCCTTTTGCCTTCAGTCTTTGCCAGCATCAGCGTCTTTTCCAATGAGTCAATTCTTTTCATCAGAAGGCCAAAGTATATGAACTTCAGCTTCAGCCTCAGTCTTTCTGATGAATATTCAGGGTTGATTTGCTTTAGAATTGACTGGTTTGATCTCTTTGCTCTCCAAGGGATTCTCAAGAGTCTTCTCCTGCACCACAATTTGAAAGCATCAATTCCTTGGCCCTTAGCGGTCTTTATGGTCTCATGTCCATATATAGCTACTGGAAAAACCATAGATTTGACTATATGGAGATTTGTCAGCAAAGTAATGTCCCTGCATTTTAGTATGCTGTCTAGCTTTGTCATAGCTTTTCTTTATAGGAGCAGGCATCTTTTGATTTCATAGTTGCTTGTCACCATCCACAGTCATTTTTGGAGCTCAAGAAAATAAAATGTCAGTGCTTCCACTTTTTCCCCTTCTAGTTGCCATGAAGTAATGGGATCAGATGCTGTGGTCTTAGATTTTGGATGTTGAGTTTTAACCCAGCTTTTTAACTCTCTTCTTTCACCCTCCTCAGAGGTTCTTTAGTTCCTCTTCATTTTCTGCCTTTAGGGTGGTATTATCTGCATATCTGAAGCTGTTGATATTTCTCTTGGCAATCTTGATTCCAGCATGTGATTCCTCCAACCTGGCATTTCTCATGATGTACTTGCATATAAGTTATTATAAATAAGCAGGGTGACAGTAATATTTAAGTGCCAAGTCATGGGTTTGGGGTAAAAATAAACATCTTTTTTTTAAAACTAAATATTTGGTTTTTATATAAATAAAGATCATAACCACACTAGTGGCATATAATACCATTATAATACAACAGTTCAACTTGAGAGTTTGCAACGGTAGCTGAAAAAGACCATATTAAAAGAAAATTAATGGGACTAATAGATGAAAATTGTAAGTAGCAACAGACTTATTCACTCAGCTCCTATTTCAAGTTTTATAGTATACATTAAAAATGATTTCTTCCATAAACATTATAAATTCAAACTGTCATATTTTTATGCATTTTGCAAGTGACACTGATTTAATGCTTATATGGTAGTGACACTCAGAACATATCCCAGTTTGAAGTTTACAACAACCGCATGCTAAAACAAACACAACATGTTCTGTTTCTTTGCCCTGATAACACTTATCATTCATCTTTTCAGTTTTATTCAGCTTCTTACCCTAAATATGTTCATTTAAACTTTATTTTTAAATGGAAAATTATAGAATTATGTGAAAGATGAAAAAAAAAGGTTCAATCTGATTGTTTGCCTATGAGGAACACCCAACACCAATAGAAAAAATTTAATTTGCTTTCATTGCATTATTATTATAATCTTCCTAGTTCATCAGTTACTGATAAAATAGCTAGTGGGTTATACTCAGGGCTGGATTTTTGCATTATTTGTTGTTTGTTACATGTATAGAAATTTTTGACCTTCAATTTTTGCTTGTAAAACTCATAATTTGCATATACAGAGTCCTTAAGAGTAATTGAGCATGGTATCATGGGTATATGCATATGTCCAAACTCATCAAGTTGTATATATTAAATATGTGTAGTTTTGTGTAGAACAATTATACCTTAATAAAGCTGTAAAAAAGAATAATTAAGCATGAATGATTCATTGTGTTTTTCACCGAATAATTTGACGGTGGTATGATGCTTATATTTGTCATTAATATTCATTAATTATAATGTGTGATTAATTTCATTAAGAACAATAAAGCCTAAATTTATGTTAAAGCAGACACATTTAAGTTACTCTATTTCATTTCCTCTGGTATCATTTTGCTTTAAGTAATCTTTTTTTTTATGCAACAATAATGTTTGTGTGTTTAGCATACTGTAAATTGCTTGAATTTAATAAATTAATGAAAAAATATTAAAATTAAATGCAATGTGATCATACTGCTTTACTTCCAAGAAACTCAAAAATCACAATTATGCAAAAAGCCACCTTTAAATAATGTTTGGCTCATATTATCACCATCTGCTCTCCTTTTTTAGTCTACAAAGTATGAAATCTAATAATTTTATAAATTATGCTTGGAAACAATGTTGAACCAAAATAATTCAAAATATTATTTGATGCTTTATTCAGAATTTAAAGTCACTGTTAAGTGAAAACTGTTTATCTAATAGAGACGTGGAAAGTAAAACTTCTTGTATATATATTTTTTATTTTAATCAAGTTGACAGCTCATTTTTAAGCATTCAAATTTACTTGTTATAATTTAAAAATTATTTTTTGATAAGCTAAGTCCCTGAGGTGCCAATGAGAGATTCCTAATGAAATAATAAAATTAGACTCATTTAGCTTCTCAAACGATGTTATGTAATATGTATGCAAGTGCCTGGTGTGAAAGATATACTTAAGATACAAATAATCATTCAGTGAAAACACTTGTCCTCTTTACGTGCTTCCTTTGAAAAGCAACACAGTAGAGATGACCTAAGAATTCTCCTCTTGTTTTAAAAGGTTTAACTGAGTGATAGTAGCTTAGAGCATAAAGAAACAAAAAGTAAAGAGATTTCTCAATAAAAGGAAGTATGCATCAAGAAGTATCTGATATGAATTAGGCATGTTAGAGTTCTTAAAAGTGACTTTATGCAATAAATATGAATATTAATCTTTCACATTATTTTAAAACAAATGCTATTGGATTATTATATTTCTGGTACTTAAGCTCATGGTTACTTCAACCATGATGTGCACGGACATTTTGAATTGTTTATCTAGGCGAGTATATCTTGTTCTCCATATACTACCATTTCTATACAACCTTTAACTTAAAGAGCCACAGAAGACTTTGACATTAAATTTGGTTTGTATGTTATAGAGTGTAGCTCTTCAACTGAAAATTGCTGTAAAGGTGTATTCAAAGTGCCACTGTGCAAGCAGTGCATGAAGATTATTTTTACCATGATATTTTTCCTTAACCAACTGGCTAATAATATCCTCTATTTTAACAAACACATTTTATGTAATAAGACTATCTTTAACAATATAACACAATACTTCTTCTTGTTTATTTTTCTGATATAAAACTGTCTTTGGATATGGAATAATGGAATAATGTTTACTCATTGTGGGAGGATCTTTCACATTCTTAGTAAAAGAATCTTAGTTCTCATTTATTTAACTCAAAGTGATTAGCTCAATTATTACTCCATCTGTGTTCTCTTGTAGCCATCTCTGTTTGCTAGACTGTATTTCAGACTATAGATTAACTACACACACTGAATTTCCAGAGTTTATTCTTCTGCAATTGGGCAGGAATCTGTTCATATAATAAATAATGCCTGCTAGTTCTGGCATCATTACAGTTTTGTTGTTGTTTTAAGTAACACAGATATTCTGTTTCAAAAACATCATGTGAACTGTATGAAGAAGAGGTCACTCTGAGAAGGTCCTGGGCAAAAGCACTTCTGGAGGAGTAATTAAGGAGAATGTTTCTAAGCATATATATTATTAATACTTCTTAAGATCTGGAGAATTTTTCACTCCATCATAATTTCTTTACTCTAAAGAGTGTTATCTAAACAATATAGGCTGTAGAGTCTTAAAATTTGTTTTTTTTTAACAGACATTATTATTTTTCAAATGATTAGATAAATATAGCTATAATCTAAACCACTGATATTTTAAGAATAAATTAACCATTATTTTATTGTAAAGACAAGATGAACACAAGATACACCAAATTGGGGCTAAAATACTTCCTGGCAAGGAAGTGAAGTCGCTCAGTCATGTCCGACTCTTTGTGACCAGATGGACTGTAGCCCACCAGGCTCCTTGGTCCATGGGATTTTCCAGGCATGAATACTGGAGTGGGTTGCCATTTCTTTCTCCAAGGGATCTTCCTGACTCAGGGATCGAACCCAGATCTCCCGCAATGTAGGCAGACATTTTACCATCTGAGCTACCAGGGAAGCCCTGGCTAGTGGGTTAAACTTAATTTAAAAAACAAGTTGTGGACCTATGTGAGGTTTTAGAGACATTGTAGATCATTCTGTGTGTTTTGACACAGTATGATGAATAGGGGAGGAGTGGAGAAGAAAGAGGGGAGAAGTGACATGAAAATAAATAAGATTGGATAGATAAGTTAATGTTGTATTTGTATTTTAATGTTAATCTCTAAGCCATGTATCTTTGATATCCTGATCATCAGAGAGAACTGGTTCTTCAAGAAGTTAGAAAAGGAGTATGAGAGATACTAATCTTGCTGTAACTGTCAAGAAAACAATTCCAAACGATTCATCACAGTTCGGTCTACTTCTAGAAGACGAAGATATAATAGAGATATAACTATTTGTGTTGTACACAAATTTTGCAGTTTTCTTTTACTCTTCTTTGGAAATAAAGTTACATTGAAAAAAAAATGGGGCTAAATATATGCAGTCTTCTTTAGTGTGACATCAGAAGAGAAGTAGGCATCAAATAAAAGCATCTAAGTGGTGGGATCAGACAGTGTGTCCCAAACAAGTTCATTGTCAGAATCATCAGTTTCCCTGGTACAAAAAGACTTCATTAAATCTCTCTTAGTGAGCTTCAGTAAGCTTTAGGATATCAAAATCTACCAGTCAAAAAGGAGCAATGCATTTATCATCTCACACTTTTCCTAATTCATGTTATGCTTTAGTATTACATGTAGACATACAGAGCTATCTATCAATCTTTGTATATCTTCAAAATTTTATCAGTCAAGAATATAGAAGAAGACTATCTCTCCTTATTAACTATCTTACCACTCCCAATGATTTTCATTTAACACACTATTAGATTGTGTTATTACAGCTAAACAAAGCCGTACAGATGAAGATAATCTTTTAAACTAGTTCATAGGGTTTAGATATACAATATAGCTACACATAGAAAAAAATGAATTTGTTAAAACCTACTTTGGAGATGTAAATAATTTATTATATCTACTATTTACAGTAATTGTTAATACTTTGGAAACTTTTCCAAAAGTATATGGACTCTTTCTTGCTTTTAATTGTTTAGTCACTCAGTCATGTCCAGCTCTTTGCAATCTCATGGACTCTAGCCTGGCAGGCTTCCCTGTCCATAGGATTTCCCAGGCAAGAATACTGGAGTGGATTGCCATTTCCTTCTCTAGGGTATCTTCCCCACCCAGGATTCAACCTGCATTTCCTTCTTTGGCAGAAGGATTCTTTACCATTGAGCCACCGTGGACTCCTTAGTGATGTCATTAAAATAGGTGATATATACAAATATAATTGGTGTCCTTCAAGTGAGCAGACAGATGCCTAAGGACAAGACTGAAAAATCTGTTTTGTATGTATCATATTAAAACAATGATAAATGTTAGAGATACTGTTGAAGATATAACATCCCTCCTCACAATTTTTAGGAAATAAATATTATTTAATACTACCTCCCAGCTGTGACTCAAATATGAAATGTTCCTCCTTCATATTAAATATTTCCTAATTTAATGTGAATAGTGTCTCCTGTCACTGAAATCCCCCGTCAATATAAATAAAAATTCCACAAAAATAAATAAGCTTCAAAAGCAGTACAGATTCCAAAAAGTATCCCCCAGTGCTTTCTTTCAGAGTCATACTCCTTTTAATACTTGATTTATTGTTCATATCAAAAAATATGTAAGAAATTTAGAACCGTTTTGAGAATACAATGCAATAAATGAAAAGCGAAGTATTTGAGGAATGAAGAAAACTCTATGCTTTACAAAAGAGAAGCTAAAGTGTATGGATTTTACATAGTCATTAAAATAATATCAATACTAATGATAAAAATAATTCATGCAAAAGTATATAGATGTTTAGAAACAGCTTTAGTTTTTCAATAAAAAGAAAAATAAATACACATTGAGTATTTATATATGCAATGCATTTTCAGATGTTTAATGCATGCAGTTCTAGTGTCAAAGTAGCTTCTCTTTAGAGATAAGGAAACTAAAGCAAAAAAAAAGAAAAATATTATTTGTAGAATTTATAGAATGTATTTGTAGAACATCTTTTGTTGCTCCAGGACTCATAACCTGAAGTCTAGATGCAGTGCCCAATTCCTGCTATATTGTGTTATCACTCATTGTTTTATAACATTATTTTTTTAAAATTAATATAACTTAAATATCCACAAAGAAGTAACCAGACACTTGGTAAGCCTCAGCGATATATAAGTGAAGTGACTAAAGTACAGAAGAACATATATATTAATAGAAGATTGAATGTAAACTGACTAGTTGATAAACTGATATACTTAAATATAGAACCTAAGAAAACCTGAAACTCAACATTTAACTGCCAACTAAATACTAGAAGGAAATACAATAAAGCTATTCCATTCCACAGAATTAACTGCTTTAGGTATTAATTTCAATACCTTCAGCAGTTATGCACTACCATGGGAAAAATGGCTATCTTGCAAGTACACAAAGGACTTTGAAAATTTTAGGGCTTTCCTCTGCAAGACAATTTTCTCTAGTTGCCAAGATATTGTAAAAAGTTGTGTTCAGTCGTGCATTTTTGCCAAAGTAATTAAGAATTCAATGTCAAATTGTTTGAAATTTGACACACGAGCTAGATAATGAAGTTGAGAGAAGTTTTACAGTTTTTCTTATCCTTTGGTTTTGGTTTAAATAAATGAACTATGTTCATACAACATTTTCCTTCATGGTTTTTACTGCTTTAGGATCCAGGTACCCAAACAGATATCTATAACTTTTGACATTTATACTGTTTTTATAAAATTAGAATCATTATACTATATCAAGCAATAAACAATTTTGAAGAGAAGTATTCTTACATTTAAATGACTTATTTAATGTCTATTGTTAAAAGTCATTTGTGATTGATTATAACCTACAGAAACTTATAAACAGCTTTTTGTAGTTGAAAACATTATGGAAAAACCTAAATTCATCTTAAAATTTTAATCTAAATTGTTAATAATTTTATAAAAGTGATATAGAATAATTGATCACAATCCACAAATGATGTAATCTGCTTCACATATCTTTTCCTACGTAAATTTTTACAAACATTAGTTTACTTAACCTTTCTTGGTTTTTTTTTGCCTTGCAAGTAGTCCATTCTGAAGGAGATCAGCCATGGGACTTCTTTGGAAGGAATGATGCTAAAGCTGAAACTCCAGTACTTTGGCCACCTCATGCGAAGAGTTGACTCATTGGAAAAGACTCTGATGCTGGGAGGGATTGGGGGCAGGAGGAGAAGGGGACGACAGAAGATGAGATGGCTGGATGGCATCACTGACTCGATGGACGTGAGTCTGAGTGAACTCCGGGAGTTGGTGATGGACAGGGAGGCCTGGTGTGCTGCGATTCATGGGATCACAAAGAGTCGGACACGACTGACCGACTGAACTGAACTGAAATTATAATTTAGTAATAATGCTAACAAAAGTTTAACATGTACATTCACAAATATCATTTTGTGGGAATTATGGTGGTCAGCATGTGACATATTTTATGTATGTGTGAAGTGCAAGTGAGCCTTAGAACATCACATTAAGAACACATGTTGTGTGGGTTTTCTTCTCATTCTCTTCAACTATACTTAATGTGATAGAAATTTGAAATCTATGTTTATTTCTTTTCATTTTGTTATTATTATAAAGAAACTGAGTTTAATATACTCTCTTTGCAGTAATTTGTTTTAACACCTATTAGTTTGTTAGTTCAATCTCTCAGCCATGTCCTACTCTTTGTGACCCCGTAGACTGCAGCACGCCAGGTTTCCCTGTCCATCATACACTCTTGGAGCTAGCTAAAACGTATGTCCATCCACTCAGTGATGTCATCCAAACATCTCATCATGTGTTGTCCCCTTCTCTCCCTGCCTTCAATCTTTCCCAGCATAAGGGTCTTTTCAAATGAGTCAGTTTTTCACATCAGGTGGCCAAAATATTGAAGCTTCAGCCTCAGACCTTCCAATGAATATTCAGAACTGATTTCCTTTAGGATTGACTGGTTACATCTCCTTATAGTCCAAGGATTCATGTTGATGTATGGCAAAAACAATACAGTATTGTAAATTAAAAAAAAAGATTTTTCTCCAACACTACAGTTCAAAAACATCAATTCTTCAGCACTTAGTTTTCTTTATGGTCCAACTTTTACATCCATACACGACCACTGGAAAAAATATAGTTTTGCCTAGATGGAACTGTGTTGGCAAGTAATGTCTCTGATTTTAACTATGCTCTTTAGATTGGTCACAGCTTTTCTCCAAGGAGCAAGAGTCTTTTAATTTCATGGCTGCAGTCACCATCTGCAGTGATTTTGAAGACCCCCCCCCAAATAAAGTTGTCACTGTTTCCATTGTTTCCCCATCTGTTTGTCATGAACAGATGTGACCGGATCCATGATTGTAGTTTCCTGAATGTTGAGTTTTAAGGCAAATTTTCCACTCTTCTCTTTCACTTTCATCAAGAGGCTATTTAGTTCTCCTTTGCTTTCTGCCATAAGGGTGGTATCATCTGGGTATTTGAGGTTATTGATATTTCTTCTGGCAATCTTGATTCCAGCTTGCACTTCATCCAGCCCAGCATTACCCATGATGTACTCTGCATATAAGTTAGATAAGCAGGGTGACAATATATAGCCATGACATACCCTTCCGATTTGGAACCAGTATGTTGTTCCATGTCGGGTTCTAACTGTTGCTTCTTGACCTGCATATAGATTTCTCAGGAAGCAGGTCAGGTGGTCGGGTATTCCCATCTCTTTAGACTTTTCAACAGTTCGTTGTGATCCACATAGTGAAAGGATTTGAAGTAGTCAAAAAGAAGAAGTACATGTTTCTGTAACTTTCTTGCTTTTTTTGTGATCAAATGGATGTTGGCAATTTGATCTCTAGTTCCTCTGTCTTTTCTAAAACCAGTCTGAACATCTGGAAGGTCACAGTTCATATACTCTTGAAGCCCGGCTTGGAGAATTTTGAGCATTACTTTACTAGTGCGTGTCCAGTTCAGTTCAGTCACTCAGTGATGTCCGACTTTTTGCGACCCCATGAATCTCAGCATGCCAGGCCTCCCTGTCCATCACCATCTCCCGGAGTTCACTCAAACTCACGTCCATCGAGTCCAAGATGCCATAGAGCCATCTCATCCTCTGTCGTCCCTTCTCTTCCTGCCCCCAATCCCTCCCAGCATCAGAGTCTTTTCCAATGAGTCAACTCTTCGCATGAGGTGGCCAAAGTACTGGAGTTTCAGCTTTAGCATCATTCCTTCAGAATGGACTGGTTGGATCACCTTGCAGTCCAAGGGACTCTCAAGAGTCTTCTCCAACACCACAGTTCAAAAGCATCAATTCTTCAGCACTCAGCCTTCTTCACAGTCCAACTCTCACATCCATACATGACAACAGGAAAAAACATAGCCTTGATTAGACAGACCATTGCTGGCAAAGTAATGTCTCTGCTTTTGAATATGCTATCTAGGTTGGTCATAAATTTTTTTCTAAGGAGTAAGCGTCTTTTAATTTTATCGCTGCAATCACCATCTGCACTGATTTTGAAGCCCAAAAAAATAAAGTCTGACACTCTTTCCACTGTTTCCCCATCTATTTCCCATGAAGTGATGGGACCGGATGGCATGATCTTCGTTTTCTGAATGTTGAGCTTTAAGTCAACATTTTTACTCTCCTCTCTCACTTACATCCAAGGCTTTTTAGTTCCTCTTCACTTTCTGCCATAAGGGTGGGATCATCTGCATATGTGAGGTTATTGATATTTCTCCCGGCAATCTTGATTCCAGCTTGTGTTTCTTCCAGTCCAGCGTTTCTCATGATGTACTCTGCATATAAGTTAAACAAGCAGAGTGACAATATACAGCCTTGACGTACTCCTTTTCCTATTTGGAACCAGTCTGTTGTTCCATGTCCAGTTCTAACTGTTGCTTCCTGACCTGCATACAGATTTCTCAAGAGGCAGGTCAGGTGGTCTGGTATTCCCATCTCTTTCAGAATTTTCCACAGTTTATTGTGATGCACACTGTCAAAGGCTTTGGCATAGTCAATAAATCAGAAATAGATGTTTTTCTGGAACTCTCTTGCTTTTCCATGATCGAGCAGATGTTGGCAATTTGATCTCTGGTTCCTCTGCCTTTTCTAAAATCAGCTTGAACATCAGGAAGTTAACGGTTCACGTGTTGCTGAAGCCTGGCTTGGAGAATTTTGAGCATTACTTTACTAACGTGTGAGATGAGTGCAATTGTGCAGCAGTTTGAGCATTCGTTGGCATTGCCTTTCTTTGGAATTGGAATGAAAACTGACATTTACCAGTCCTGTGGCCACTGCTGGGTTTTCCAAATTTGCTGGCATAATGAGTGCAGCACTTTCACAGCATCATCTTCCAGGATTTGTAGTAGCTCAACTGGAATTCCATCACCTCCACTAGCTTTGTTCCTAGTGACGCTTTCTAAGGCCTACTTGACTTCATATTCCAGGATGTCTGGCTCTAGATGAGTGATCACACCATCTTGATTATCTGGGTCATGAAGATTTTTTTTTTTTTAACATTTCTTCAGTGTATTCTTGCCACTTCTTCTTAATATCTTCTGCTTCTGTTAGGTCCATACCACTCCTGTCCTTTATTGAGCCCATGTTTGCATGAAATGTTCCCTTGGTATCTCTAATTTTCTTGATGAGATCTCTAGTCTTTTCCATTCTGTTCTTTTCCTCTATTTCTTTGCATTGATCGCTGAAAAAGGCTTTCTTATCTCTTCTTGCTATTCTTTGGAACTCTGCATTCAGATGCTTATATCTTTCCTTTTTCCTTTGTTTTTCCCCTCTCTTCTTTTTACATCTATTTGTAAGGCCTCCCCAGACAGCCATTTTGCTTTTTTGCATTTCTTTTCCATGGGGATGGTCTTGATTCCTGTCTCCTGTACAATGCCACAAACCTCATTCCATAGTTCATCAGGCACTCTATCTATCAGATCTAGGCCCTTAAATCTATTTCTCACTTCCACTGTATAATCATAAGGGATTTGATTTAGGTCATACCTGAATGGTCTAGCGGTTTTTCCTACTTTCTTCAATTTAAGTCTGAATTTGATAATAAGGAGTTCATGATCTGAGCCACTGTCTGCTCCTGGTCTTGTTTTTGTTGACTGTATAGGGCTTCTCCATCTTTGGCTGCAAAGAATATAATCAATCTGATTTCGGTGTTGATCATCTGGTGATGTCCATGTTGTCTGGCAGTTCGAACATTCTTTGGCATAGCCCTTCTTTGCGATTGGAATGAAAACTGGTCTTTTTTTAGTCCTGTGGCCACTGCTGAATTTTCCAGATGTGTTGACATATTGAGTGCAGCACTTTCACAACATCATCTTTTAGGATTTGAAATAGCTCATCTGAATTTCCATCACCTCCTCTAGCATTGTTTGAAGTGATGCTTCCTAAAGACCATTTGACTTTGCATTCCTGGATGTCTGTCTCTAGGTGAGTGATCACACCATTGTGGTTTTCTGGGTCATGAAGATCTTTTTTGTATAATTCTTCTGTGTATCCCTGCCACCTCTTCTAATATCTTCTGCTTCTGTCAGGTCCATACAGTTTCTTCCCTTTATTGTGCCCATCTTTGTGTGAAATTTTCCCTTGGTATCTCCAATTTTCTTGAAGGGATCTCTAGTCTTTCCCATTCTATTGTTTTCCTCTATTTCTTTGCATTGATCACTGAGGAAGGTTTTCTTATTTCTCATTACTATTCTTTGGAACTCTGCATTCAAATGGGTATATCTTTCCTTTTCTCCTTTGCCTTTCTTTTCTTCAATTCACAGCTATTTGTAAGGTATCCTTAGGCAATCACTTTGCCTTTTTGCATTTCTTTTTCTTGGGGATGATCCTGATCCCTGTCTCCTCTACAATGTCACGAACCTCCATCCATAGTTCATCAGGCACTTTATCTATCAGATCTAATCCCTTGAATCTATTTGTCACTTCCACTGTATAGTTTATATAGTGTGTGTGTGTGTGTGTGTGTATGTAGTAAAGCATATATAGTAAAGCATTTGATTTAGGTCACATCTGGATGGTCACACCTGAAGACCAGTAGGTTTTCCCTACTTTCTTGAGTTTAAATCTGAATTTTGCAATAAGGAATTCATGATCTGAGCCACAGTCTGCTCCTGGTCTTGTTTTTACTGGCTGTATATAGCTTCTCCATCTTTGGCTGCAAAGAATATAGCACATATTAGATGATATTAATAAGCTTAGATTCTAGGTACTATGCTAGTTTAAATACATATATAGGCAAGCTCTTTCTAGAAAATGGCAACCCACTACAATATTCCTGCCTGGAAAATCCCATGGACAGTGGAGTCTGACAAGCTAAAGTTCATGGACTGTAGCCTGCCCAGCACTTCTACCCATGGAGATTCTCCAGGCAAGAATAATGGAGTGGATTACCATTGCCCTTCAGTAAGGATCTTCCCTACCCAGGAATCGAAAATAGGTCTCCTTCTTCTAGATGAATTCTTTACCATCTGAGCCACTAGGGAAGCCCAAGAATACCAGAGTGCATGGCCTATCCTTTCTCAAGGGGGTCTTCCTGACCCAGGAATCAAACCGTGGCCTCCTGCATTTCAGCTGAATTCTTTACCAGTGAGCCACCAGGGAAGCCATTGCTTAACTGTCAGGGTGTAGGATATTCTCTGTTATTTGGAAAATTGTTTTAACAAATGGTGAGTGTTAGAATAAAACAAAGTATAATGACAAATAATATCTAAAAATAATTTCACATCCTTGGTGGAAAATCAGCATCTTATCATTAGCTATATCAACGAGGAATGATTTTAAAAAGCCTTGTAAAGTGTTTCTCAACACATCCCTGACTTGAGTTTCCCATATTAGTCCTAGATTACCATTTCTATTTTAATGTTTTATTTTGTAGCCAAATGAGAATGTTTAGTTGCACAATCTATTATACGTTCCAGATATTCCTAGGAATAATTTAATTTTTAAATGCATTTTTAAAAAAATAATTGTATTTATTCATTTTTGGCTGTGCTATGTTTTCATTGCTGCTTGAGCTTTTCTGTAGTTGCAGTGAGCAAGTCTACTCTCTAGTTGTGGTGTGTGGGCTTCTTATCAAGGTGGCTTCTCTTATAGAGCACAGGTTCTAGGGCAAGCAGGCCTCAGTAGTCATATCATGTGGGCTAAATGCTAGAGGCTCCTGGGCTCTGGAGTGCAGTCTCAGTGGTTATGGTGCATGGGCTTAGTTGCTCTGCATGTGAGATCTTCCCAAACCAGAGTTGAACCAGTGTCTTTTGTATTGGCAGGGAGATTCTTCACCACTGAGACAAGACGGAAGCCCCCTTTTTAATTTTTTAAAATATGAACTCAACCAAATTTGAAAACTTTCAGAATCAAAAACTTTGGACAGATAACGAATATTCTTATATGATGATCACTGCTTCAAGTTCATGCCTATCAATAGCTGTTATTAGAAAATACAGAAAAATATGTCATGTGCACTATATGCTTGCACTTTTACTTCCTCTCCAGCTTTGTTTCACCCATAAGATTCTTATATTCTTGTCATTTGAACTAATTATATCGAAATACATTATGTCTGCTAGACTCTTAAATATTTCAATCATTTCTCACATTAAAAAATAATTTCAGTGTTGTTTTCTTAAATTTTCATGAAGATATAAATAAAGATAGTTTGTGTGGGAAATCAATTTACTAAAGGAACCACACTTTCGTTTAAGTTTGAACTTATTTCATATGGATTTGTATTTTTGACATTTTTCAAAATAAGATGTAAATTAAAAACTTTGCTTCTAGGTTATATTATTCTACTGTAACAGTATGATAATCATGGTATGATAGTAAAAAATTACCATCTAAAAATTTTAAATAAAAAATGGCAAATTTTCCTTCATGCTTAATCATACAAATTCTTGTTTCCTTTACTCTTTATGTTGTTGTTTAGTCACTAAGTGGGCCCAACTCTTTTGCAAGGCTCCTCTGTCCATGGGATTATCCAACCAAGAAAACTGGAATGAGTTGTTATTATCTCCTCCAGGGAATCTTCCCAACCCAGGGATTGAACCTGTTTTTTCTGCATTGACAAGCAGATTCTTTATTGCTGAGCTACTAGGGAAGTCCTTACTCTCTATAGTTTCACATGTACTTCCCTTTGATGATTAATTGCATCTACATAGGAATATGTCCTTGGTATTTTCCTGGATAGTCTTAGCACTGAGCAGGGACAGAATCAATGTGAACTTATCCACAAACACCATGTCATACTTGCATCAAACTGAAGATACCTTGAAATATGGACACTTGGCAAACTAAGAATGAGATCACTTTGAACTGAACCCAAACATATAACTGCTGGCCAAATTTGTGTTCAAATGTAATTTTGAAAGTGTTCAGCTACTGAAAATTCTGAAATGTCTAAAAATTCAAGACACAAATTTCTATATCTCTGATATTTTTCATTTACTTATGAAATAAATCACTGACAATTTAAAACATGTATTTCTGATATAGATATTCTATCTTTGAATACTGCTATCCTTTCCAGAAATAGGTGACAGAAAACTAAGACAATCTGCAAATCTTAGAAATACTTGCTCAAGTGTTCAAACAGTATTCATTAATTCATGGTGTTTCTACTAAGTCTGGCAAGAAGTAATTGAAATATAAGGCTAACACTGTGTCTACACAATGCTGTGATCAAGTCATAATTTCTCATTCCCATAAAGTTGCTCTTATTTTATTTTAGTATACACTCTGCTTCATGCTTACAAATATAGGGGAAATTAGAACTCTGGAAAATTCATCTGGAGAGATGTTCTGGTTATGTGCAGAAGCATTTAGGGGAAATTGGAATGATCTGTAAGTTCAGCATAATTTTCCTTGGAAAACTGATGATTCAGAAAAGCTGAAAATGAGTATAATAGGATAAGAAAAAAAAATCCCCCTGGAAATGGGGTATGTTTCAGTAAAAGAATATTTCCAAAGTACTGTCAATGAGAGAAAGAGCAAAGGAGACCACTGTAGAAGAAGGAAGGTATAAGAGAATGGGTCCATGGTTGAAAGCAATGGGAATACTTGAATGAGGTGTAATGGGTAGTGGGGGTGACACACTCAGATACGATATTTTCATAGATTGCCTCCAGGGTGAGAAATGGATTTGAAGGACAAGAATATGAGTTTCCTTGGTGGCTCTGTGGTAAACAATCTGCCTGCCAATGCTGGAGACACAGGAGAGGTGAGTTCAATCCCTGGGTCTGGAAGATCTGGTGGAGAAGGAAGTGGCAACCCACTCCAGTATACTTGCCTGAAAATTCCATGGACAGAGCAGTGTGCTTGGACACAGTCCATGGATTGCAGAGTCAGCCATGACTGAGCAAGCATGCAGCAATATGGCTTGAATTCAGGAGCATTGCTGGGTCACTTTGAAATGACTGCAGTTTCCTGTGCTAATGATAAAGGTAGTTGGGATCTTGTTGGAGTTAAATTAAGAGAATAGACAAATTACAAGCTATTGAGGTGATAAAATAATAAATAGATCTTCCGAATTTTGGGGGTGATTTACACAATGCCTGAACTCAGCCATTTTCAGAAGTTGCTCCCTTGTCATTTACAGCTCTTTGAATTTTTGACCACAAAGCACTATGGATAAAGTTGTTTTTTAAAAATGTATTTCATATTAGTTGAGTAAAATATTATGGTGAACTATTATGAAAAAAGTATAAAGTTGTAAGTTCTTTTTAAAAATTATATTCTAAAATACAGTGTTTTAGCTTTCACAAAAAATCCTCACATTTCAAAACTATATGAATTTCAGGCATATTAAAAAATAGTTTTGGGAGAATGGCATTGAAACGTGTATACTATCATGTAAGAAATGAATCGCCAGTCTAGGTTTGATACAGGACACAGGATGCTTGGGGCTGGTGCACTGGGATGACCCAGAGAGATGACATGGGGAGAGAGGTGGGAGGGGGGTTCAGGATTGGGAACTCATGTACACCCGTGGCGGATTCATGTTGATGTATGGCAAAACCAATACAGTATTGCAAAGTTAAATAAATAAATAAATAAATAAAGGGGAAAAAAAAGAAAATAGTTTTAATAAGACATTTTCTTTTAAAAAATTGATTTGTAAACTATAAATGAATGTATTAAACATGAATGTAGCACTTTTGAGTAGGTAAGTTTAACCTATGTGCCATCATTTTCATGATAGCAAAGATGTATTATAAAATACAGTTTTTTTTTAATGTGTTAGTGTATGTATGTATGTACTTGTGTGCATATATATATATATATATGTGGAGGGGATGAATATATACATATATACATGTAACACATGCATAGATATAAAACCATATGTATGCATTCAAGTTTAATTTAAAACTCACACTTTGAATCTGTCATTGTGCTTGAACTTGTTCTAGTGCTGATTTTATCCTAAAGCATTGAAACTTATGATGCTTTAAAAATTAATTAATAGTCTAAGTACGTCCATTATCATTTAAGATCTATTTTGGTTACACTTTTTAATATTCTGTTTTTGTTGCAGAGCTATTTAGACACAGCCATTTGTGGATAATAAGTCATTTATTCCTCATTAACTGTTAGGATGGATGTAGATATTCATTGCAGCCAGACAACAGACTCATTTAACTGCATACAGTACATGATTACATACCACACCAATGACTAGAATGCAAATCCCACTTCACATTTACCTCATTTTAACTTAACCATTTGCCAATAGCTCAAATCCTCATTTATGGCTGTGAGTTTCCTTTTCTAGTTTTTTGTACAAGAATATCACTGATTTTATTTTTAAAAAGGAAAAAATAAAAAGCAAGAAAAGGGAAATAGATGAATGTTTATAATTTAGAATGATAGTTCTCTCCAGTATAACTCACATGGACTCTTACAATTTGTCTATGAAACCGTGATTTCCCTGTTGAAAATTTATACCCTAGTCAGCTTAACCTTAAACCATATGAGTTTCAGCTTTTAAATGCAGAAGACCTTAACAAATCATCATAGAACTGGTCACAGTTGCAAACTTTATTTGTGCCTGCAGTGAAACTCAGGAATTTGCTACCTTCCTCCCACAAATGATAGCACACAATTTTAAATTGTATAAAGTATATTAAAATGAAAACTTATAATTTATTTTTATAAAATTAGCATTTTAAAATTAGTGACTATGTGCAGAAAATGTGAATTTTTCATGATATTGCTTTTTAAAGCTATATAACAATAAATAATCAAGTAAAAATTATGCATCAAAATAATCATGTATAGTTGTAATCAATTCTATGTTGAAATATTACAAAAAAGTAATTATTTTGATGTGCACTTCACTAAAATTGAATAAGCTATATTGAAGTCTCCTTATTTTAGAATTTACAGGAAGACCTAGTCAAAATACATAGTATATCACAATGTCTGCTGATAAAATAGAGAGGAAATAAAGACAAAATCATCTTTTTATATATCTTTCAAAACTGGAAAACAGATAAATCATCACATTTGTTTACTTTCTAATCTTGGAAACTTTGTAAATTTTCTTAATTCAGCTACTGGCAACTATTAACTAAAGGAAGAGGGCACATAAATGAATTAAGGTCTACATGGCTTGTGTGGTTTTAAAAATTATCTAGATGGAAATATAGGAATAAACAATCCAAACAATCATGTTGATTCCAAAATATAAATTGTAATTTTCCATAATTATTTATCTTGATCATTGCATTCTACGTGGTTTCCACACAGCCTTTATACAGTATGGAATTTTACTGTCATAAAGCAAAATAAGGGGTTCCCTGGTGGCCCAGTGGTAAAGAACCTGCCTGCCAATGCAAGAGATGTGGGTTTGACCTCTGGGGTGGGAAGATCCACTGGAGAAGGAAATGTCAATCCACTGGAGAAGGAAATGTCAACCCACTCCAATATTCTTGTTTGGGAAATTCCATGGACAGAGGAGCATGATGGTCTACAGTCCATGGGCTTGCAATGGAGTAGGACATGACTTTGTGACTAAACAACAACAACAAAGCAAAATAAACATATGAAAATGAAAATCCAAAGTGATCAGTGAGTGCAAAATTAAATCTTGCAGTCCTTACATCATTTCCTAGATCCTTCCTGTTCCCCAGAGCAATCTACATTTGCCTATTCAATTTTTTAAAAATGTTTACTTTCTTTTTTCTAATATGCAAAAACCCTACTTTTTCAGTCATCAAATTTTATAAAAATCTATTAAAATCTCCATCTAAAAAGATGGAGGAATAGGGGAATTCTCACATATTTTATTTTACTACTTTTGATTTCATCCCAATGAGCAATAATGGATATGAATAAAATTGTTATTTTTTTCAAAAGGTTAATCAAGTCATCACATTACACTTTAGTGAATGTTCTGTCTTTTCTACATTGGATTAGCATTCCTTGTCATGTATGGATGTGAGAGTTGGACTATAAAGAAAGCTGAGCACTGAAGAATTGATGGTTTAGAACTGTGGTGTTGCAGAAGACTCTTGAAAATCCCCTGGACTACAAGGAGATCCAACCAGTCCATCCTAAAGGAGATCAGGCCTGAGTGTTCATTGGAAGGACTGATATTGAAGCTGAAACTCCAATTCTTTGGCAACCTGATGCAAAGAGCTGACTCATTGGAAAAGACCCTGATGCTGGGAAAGATTGAAGGAGGTAGGAGAAGGGGATGACAGAGGATGAGATGGTTGAATGGCATCACCCACTCAATAGAGATGAGTTTAGGTAAACTCCAGGAGTTGGTGATTGACAGGAAGGCCTAGAGAGCTGCAGTCCATGGGGTTGCAGAGTCAGACACAGCTGAGTGACTGAACTGAACTGAACTGAAAGTTCCAAAATGGCTTATGTCTAGTCCTGGATTTTCCATTCTATCCCATTGATCTTTATTTCCATTCCTGAATATCATGCTACTTTAACTATTAATATTTAAAACTTACCTTAATCTGGTTAATGCCTTCTATGCTTATTTCTACCTATTAATATCCATTTTCATTAGTCCATATATACATGCTTTGTAATACAAATGTTATTATCTTTGTTACCTTAAGAATGAAGTGAAGTGAAGTGAAGTTGCTCAGTCATGTCTGACTCTTTGTGACCCCATGGACTGTAGCCTACCAGGCTTCTCCATCTATGAGATTTTCCAGGCAAGGGTACTGGAGTGGGTTGCCATTTCCCTCTCCAGGGGATCTTCCTGATCCAGGAATTGAACCCAGGTCTCCTGCATTGCAGGCAGACACTTTACCCTCTGAGCCACCAGGGAAGCCCATTATCTTTGTTACCTTAGGAATAACTATATGTAATTAAATTTACCTAACCAAATCTGCTGCAGTTCATACTTAATACATTCATTTGTTCTTTATCAACCTATGTTTAAAGGGAGAGAATGCCATATTAGAACTATATTTTAATAAACCTGAAATTCATACATAACTTTTGAATTAATGATGGGATTGGTTTTTATGAAAGCTTAAGAATATCTCTAGAATACAAATTTATTATTTTTTCATAGGGTTTCCCTGGTGGCTCAGTGGTGAAGAATCTGACTGCAATGAAGGAGACATGGGTCAGGAAGATTCCCTGGAAGATGAAATGGCAACCCACTCCAGTAATCTGGCCTGGAAAATCCCATGGACAAAGGAAACTGGTGAGCTACAGTCCATGAGATTGCAAAAGCTGGACACAATTTAGCGACTAAACCACCACCATTTTTTCATAATAGTTTGTTGTATTATTTTACTCAACAGATATGAAACTAATGTAACTATAGTACTGTGATGAAAACTCCAAAGAAAGTTTTTCTTAAAGCAAATGACAGAGCAACTTGAAAAAAATAGTTACATTTAGGCAAGATACATATTTACTGTGTGTGTGTGTGTGTGTGTGTGTGTGTGTGTGTGTGTGTGCCCTGTGTGCACTCCACTGTCCCTGGGATTTTTTCAGACAAGAATACTGGAGTGGGTTGCCAATTCCCTCTCCAGGAGATCTTCCATACCTAGGGATTAAGCTCGCATCTCTTGCATCTCATGCATTGACAGGCGTGTTCTTTACCAGCTGAGTCGTGGGGGAATTTACAGTTGACTTGATACTATGGACATTAATCTGTATCTCCTAACTGTAGCAGTGTTTGTTAGGCTTTTTCACTGTAAAGTTACTCCCCCCAAACCCTGCTTTTCATACTGTACCCTTTGGAGGAAATTCATTATATGCACTTCACACTTAGGGAGACAGAAGTTATTCTCCACCCTCTTGAATGAGGAGTATTTGCATAAAATGTTTGGAATTCTCCTGCGCAGGATATTTTTCTATTTTCCCTATACATTTACTGATACTGTCACTTATTTCTGTCAGTATGAAATAAAATATATGTATCTTACACTTTGGAAAATCATCTAATACTATTGTTTACCTTGTTTTTTTTCTATCATATAGTTCAAGCTCTGAAAAGTGGCAGCTCTTTAAGTTGGCTCCTTTGTCTTTTATACGCACCTCCATTGTTTCTTTTTGTTGTTGTTGTTCATTTGCTAAGTCACATCTGACTTCTCTCAAACACAAGGTGATCTTTTTTATTTCCTGCATCAGTCCTTGAACCAATGATTTTACCAAGAAGATATGGTTCTCTTTATTGAAGAATAGAATTAGAAACCAAGATCTGGGTGCCATAAGTTCATTTCAGTCGCTCAGTCGTGTCCGACTCTTTGCGACCCCATGAATCGCAGCACGCTAGGCCTCTCTGTCCATCACCAATTCCCGGAGTTCACTCAGACTCATGTCCATCGAGTCCGTGATGCCATCCAGCCATCTCATCCTCTGTTGTCCCCTTCTCCTCCTGCCCCCAATCCCTCCCAGCATCAGAGTCTTTTCCAATGAGTCAACTCTTCACATGAAGTGGCCAAAGTACTGGAGTTTCAGCTTTAGCATCATTCCTTCCAAAGGAATCCCAGGGTTGATCTCCTTCAGAATGGACTGGTTGGATCTCCTTGCAGTCCAAGGGACTCTCAAGAGTCTTCTCCAACATCACAGTTCAAAAGCATCAATTCTTTGGCCCTCAGCTTTCTTCACAGTCTAACTCTCACATCCAATATTAGACGGACCTTTCTTGGCAAATTAATGTCTCTGCTTTTCAATATGCTATCTAGGTCGGTCATAACTTCTCTTCCAAGGAGTATGTGTACATTAATACTGGACTGCCATTGCTCCTAGGAATGTTCTGCTGACAGAGCAAGGAAATACATGTTTCTATCCTAAAGATGCATATACCCTTATCTATCAATACTTGCATATGTCACCTTCCTATCTATATTGAGCCAAATAATAGTTCATACTGATGTCTTCAAATCTAATCCATTATGACTTGCCACTACAACTTTGAGAAAGCTTACTCCCACCATCCACCATCAATTAACTTGTTTCTCCAGTTTCAGTATACATATAGATCTGTATCAGAATTGACTTCCCCATTCTCACAGTAAATAAAGTATCAACTAGAATATAGTGCTTCGCTACAATATATTTTGCCATTAACTTGAAAACTCTACTCATTTCTGAAGTTGTTTAGCATTTATCTTGCCCCCACACTCCCTTCAATGAGGTTTCCTATATTTGTAACTCAATTAGATTTTTTATAATTCTATGTTTTATCCTGGGATTCTGACTTCCTGTTTTTTTTTATTTTAATTGCTTATGGTTTATATTTTATATTCATTAAAACTCCATGGCATTTGATAGATTCATATGGTCATGTATCCACTCTAATAGTATTATACATGAGAGTTTCACAACCCTAAAATATTCCAATGTTTTATCCACTAAACTTTCCCTGTTGACAACCTCATCTTATACATTGGCAAATATTGTCTCTATAGTTTTGAGTTTTTCATAATAATGTATAATTAGAATCTTGCATCATGTAGACTTTCTAGTTCAGTTTCCTTTACTCAGCAATATGCACTTATGATTCATTCATGTTGTTCCATATATTGATAGTTCATTTCTTTTAGTCTGGATTTCTCTGGTAACAAAAACAGTTAAGTGGCTCAGATAGTAAATAATCTGCATGCAATGAGGGAGACATGGGTTTGTTCCCTGGGTCAGGAAGATCCCCTGAAGAAGGAAATGGTTATCCACTCCAGTATTTTGCCTGGAGAATTCCATGGACAGAGGAACCTGGCAGGCTGTAGTCCATGGGCTCACAAAGAGTTGGACATGACTGAGCGACTTTCATTTTCACTTTTATTTTAATCGCTAAATAATATCTGTTGTGGAGATGTGCCATCATTTATTCATTTACCTATGAAAGGACATCTTGATTATTTCAAGTTTCAGAGAGTTTGGGAGACTGAATAGTGCTACTGCAATCATTCGTGTTCAGGTTTTTGTATGAACACAAACTTTTAAAATATTCTGTGTAAACATGTAGAAATGTGATCATATGGTAAACTTGTTTGCTTTCGTAAGAAACTGCGAAACTCTCTCAAACCCTGTATGTGAGACAGTAAAAGAGACACAGATGTATAGAACAGACTGTTGGACTCTGTGGGAGAGGGAGAGGGTGGGATGATTTGGGAGAATGGCATTGAAACATGTATACTATCATGTAAGAAACGAATCGCCAGTCTAGGTTAGATACAGGATACAGGATGCTTGGGGCTGGTGCACTGGGATGACCCAGAAAGATTATACGGGGAGAGAGGTGGTGGGGGGGTTCAGTATTGGTAACTCATGTACACCCGTGGTGGATTCATGTCAATGTATGGCAAAACCAATACAGTATTATAAAGTAAAATAAAAATAAATAAATAATGAAAAAATTAAAAAAAAAAAAAAAAGTGGCTATATTGCTTTCATTCCCATTAGTAATGAATGAAAGTTTCTGTAGCTGGGCATTTTCCCCAAGAATAGATATAATTAATTGAATTATATTAATCATTCTAATAGATGTGCTCCTCCTTGTTTTAATATACAGTTCTCTAATTATGAATGATGATGAGCATATTTTCATACACACATTTGTCATTTGTATATCTTACCTGATGATTTCTTTGTTCACCTCTTAAATGGGAATATTTTTTGCTCACTTTTAATTGTGACATTAGATTTCTTAAGAGTTTTTGTTGTTATTTTTTAACAGATTGATGTTTCATTTCATAAAATGTTTTTCTTGTTATCGATTAGATCATACGATTTCTTTTTTAGTCTATTGATATAGTGGATTACTTGATTGATTTTCAAATGCCTTTTTTTTTTTTTTTTTGGTTACACTGGGTGGCATACAAGTTGACCATGGATGGAATTTGTGCCTGCTGCAGTGGAAACTCACAGTCTTAACCTTTGGATGGTCAGGGAAGTCTCAGTTTTCAAATTTTAAGTCAGCCACACATGACTGAAATAAATTCAAGCTGGTGGCACTGAATAATTCTTTTTAAAATTTTAAATTTTAGGTGACATTTGATAATATTTTGTTGAAATTTGAAACACCAATTAGATATTAATCTGTAGTTTTTCTCTCTTATACTATCTTTATCTCATTTGGTATTGTGGAATATTGGCCTGATAGAATAAGTTAGGAAATGTTCCTTATGCTTCTATCTTAAAAAAAGATTGTGTAGAAATTGTGTTGTTTTGTAGTAAATATTTGGTAGAATACAACTGTGAGGCCATCTAGTCCTGATACTTTCATTTTGGGAAGGTTGTTAATTACTAATACAATTTATATAATTAATAAAAGCACATTCATATTGTCTGTGTGAGTTCTTGTAGTTTATGTCTCTCATGGAATTCATACATTTCCTCTGAATTATCTCACTATGGGCTTAGAGTTGTTCGTAGTATTCCTTTATCTACTTTTTTATATCCAGGAGATCAATAATAATAACCTGTTTCATTTCTGAGATAGTTAATAAGGATCTCTTCTCTTGCTTAGCCTAACTAGATAGTTATAAATTTTATTGATCTTTTGAAAAATAAATCTTTCAGTTTCATTAACTTTCTTTGTTATTTTTGTTTCAATTTCACTTATTTCTAATTTAATTTTTACAATTCATTTTCTTTTGATTGCTTTAAGCTTAACTTTTTTAACCAAAGTGGGCCTTAGGTTATCAGTTTTAGATTATTATTTTCTAAATTATATACTTACCTGTTATAAAAGTTTCTCTAATTATTTATTCAACTGTATTCTACAAATTTAAATGTGCCAATTTTTAGTTTAATGTGGGTCAATTTTTTTTTCTTGAGACATTATTTACAGATGTATTATATAATTTCCTAATAGAATTTTTGGCTATCTTTCTGTATTATTTCTAGTTGAGTTCTATGAACTTGAGAATAATGTGTATTTTGCTGTTGCTTGACTGTGTATGCTGTAAATATCAGTTGCATTAAGTTGATTAATAGTGCTATTCAGGTTAGCTTTATCCTTAACTGATTTTCCACCTGCTTGTTCTATAAACTGATAAGAGGATGTTGAATTTTTTTTATCTCTACTAGTGGATGTGTCTATTTCTACTTTAAATTTTGCCTCATGTGTTTTGAAGCTCTGTTGTTACATGAGTACATGCTTAAGACTGCTATACGTCCTTGGAGATTTGACCTATTTATAATTGTGTAATACTTCTCTTTTATGTGTGGTAGGATAGTAAAGAATTTGCCTGCAATGCAAGAAACTCAGGTTCATTCCCTGGGTTGGAGAAATCTCCTGGAGAAGTGAATGACTACCCACTCCAATATTCTTGTCTGGAGAATTCCATAGACAGAGGAGCATGGTATGCTACAGTCTATGGGATCCTAAAAGAGTTGGACATGGCTGAGTGAGTAGCACTTTCACTTTCTCTTTTTTGTACTATTTTTTTTTTCTCTTTATGGAGTTTAATTTTTCAGATAATAATGTAATTACTCCAGTTCTATTTTTATTAGAGTTGGGGGCTTCCCTGGTGACTCAGATGGTAAAAAATCTCCCTGCAATAAGGAGACCTGGGTTCAATCTGAGGGTGGGAAAGATCCCCTGGAGAAGGAAATGACTTTACTAACTGTTTTTTATTTTTAATTAAGCCAGACATTCTTTGTTAATTAACTGATGTGTTTAGGCCTTTTACATTTAAAAAGTTAATCATTAGGTTATCTATCATTAGGTTAATATCTACTACATTTAATCATTAAGTTATCTATCATTAGGTTAATATCTACTACATTTAAAACTGGTGTCTATTCCTTGCATTTGCTCATTCTCTAGCTTTTCTCCTTGCCTCTTCTCTTATTTCTGCCTTCTCTGGTATGTGGGCTTCCCAGATAGCTCAGTTGGTAAAGAATCCAACAAATAACATAATCTCTATTATGATGTCATTTGTTTAGTGGTTTTCTTCAAAATTCAATATAACTTATAAATAATATATCACCTTTAAATAGCTCTATATTGGTGTCACATACAGTGTAGAAACGATATATTACAACACTGTATTCTTAACTTCATCTGAAATTTATAACTTTATTCTTAGTCACATAAGTCATCCATGTATCATCACCCAATGCATTAGTATTATCTTTAGACATTTATCATTTTTATCAATTAAGAATAATAAAAGGTAAAAAGTCATTTTATTTTCATTTATTTCTTCTCCAACACTCTTTCTTTATGTAGTTTATGACATATAATTGTTTTATCCTGAAAATATATTTTAACATTTTTTGGAGAGCAGGTTGGTTGCTAATTACTTCCCTCATTTATTAATTGGAGAAACTCTTTATTTCTCTTTTATGTGTGGATTTAATTGGATATGGAATTCTGGGTTAGTGGTATTTTATTTTAACACGTTAATATTTCACTGTCTCCCCTCTTTTACTTTTAGGATTTCTGATGAACAATCCACTGTAAACTCTACCCTCATTATTTTCTGGGTAAAATGCTTATTTTCCATGACTTATTTTAATGTTTTTCTCTTTGTCACTGTCTTTCTGCAATTTGAATAATATGTCTCAGTGTATTTAATATTTAATAATTCTACTTCATATTCCTGTGATCCCTAATCCAGTTTTACAGTCTGTCATTAATTTTGGAAGGATCTCAGCCATTACTTCTTCAAATATGTTTCTTCTCTATTTCCTCTTCCTTCTCCTCCTGATATTCCAAATAAAAGTTTACTAAATCTCTTAAAATTGTCCCACAGTTCTTAATATTCTGTTTTGCATTTTTTGTCCTCTCACTTCCCTTTGCATCTCATTTGGGAAGTTTATATTGAAGGACCTGCAAGCTCCTTGATTCTTTTCTTGGACATATTCAGTTTACTGATGCATCCATAAAAGGCAGTCTTCATTTCTATTACAGTGTTGTTGTACTCAAATTTTTTATCATGATCTTCTACTGTTCCTTATAGATTATATCTTTCTGCTTATATTAACCATATGTTCTTGCCTACTTCCTACTCTTTTTATTAGCATTCAGTTTAGTTCACTCGCTCAGTCATGTCCCATATTTTGCAACCCATGAACCGAAGCACGCTAGGCCTCCCTGTCTATCAAAAACTCCCGGAGTTTACCCAAACTCATGTCCACTAAGTCGGTGATGCCATCCAACCATCTCATCCTCTGTCGTCCCCTTCTCCTCCTGCCCTCAATCTTTCCCAGCATCATGGTCTTTGTAAATGAGTCAGCTCTTCTCATCAGGTGGCCAAAATACTGGAATTTCAGCTTCAACATCAGTCCTTCCAACGAATACTCGGGACTAATCTCCTTTAGGATGGACTGGTTGGATCTCTTTGCAGTTTAAGACTCTCAAGAGTCTTCTGCAACATCACAGTTAAAAAGCATCAGTTCTTTGGGGCTCAGGTTTCTTTATAGTCCAATTGTCACATCCAGACATGACTACTGGAAAAAACATAGCATTAAATAGATGGACTTTTGTTCACAAAGTAATGTCTCTGCTTTTGAATATGCTATCTAGGTTGGTCAAAACTTTCCTTCCAAGGAGTAAGTGTCTTTTAATTTCATGGCTGCAATCACCATCTGCAGTGATTTTGGAGCCCAAAAAAATAAAGTCTGACACTGTTTCCACTGTTTCCCCATCTATTTCCCATGAAGTGATGGGACCAGATGCCATGATCTTCGTTTTCTGAATGTTGAGCTTTAAGCCAAATTTTTCACTCTCTCTTTCACTTACATCAAGAGGCTTTTTAGTTCCTCTTCACTTTCTGCCATAAGGGTGATGTCATCTGCATATCTGAGGTTCTTGATATTTCTCCTGGCAATCTTGATTCCAGCTTGTGCTTCTTCCAGCCCAGCATTTCTCATGATGTACTCTGCATAGAAGTTAAATAAGCAGGGTGACAATATACAGCCTTAATGTACTCCTTTTCCTATTTGGAACCAGTCTGTTGTTCCATGTCCAGTTCTAACTGTTGCTTCCTGACCTGCATACAGATTTCTCAAGAGGCAGGTCAGGTGGTCTGATATGCCCATCTCTTTCAGAATTTTCCACAGTTTATTGTGATCCACACAGTCAAAGGCTTTGGCATAGTCAATAAAACAGAAATAGGTGTTTTTCTGGAACTCTCTTGCTTTTTCCATGATCCAGCGGATGTTGGCAATTTGATCTCTGATTCCTCTACCTTTTCTAAAACCAGCCTGAACATCTGGAATTTCATGATTCACATATTGCTGAAGCCTGGCTTGGAGAATTTTGAGCATTACTTTACTAGCGTGTGAGATGAGTGCAATTGTGCAGTAGTTTGAGCATTCTTTGGCATTGCCTTTCTTTGGGATTGGAATGAAAACTGACCTTTTCCAATCCTATGGCCACTGCTGAGTTTTCCAAATTTGCTGGCATATTGAGTGCAACACTTTCACAGCATCATCTTTCAGGATTTGAAATAGCTCAACTGGAATTCCATCACCTCCACTAGCTTTGTTCGTAGTGATGCTTTCTAAGGCCCACTTGACTTCACATTCCAGAATGTCTGCCTCTAGATGAGTGATCACACCATCGTGATTATCTTGGTCGTGAAGATCCTTTTTTTAAAAAAAAAAAAATTTAAGCTTGTTTATTTTAATCGAAGGCTAACATCCATGGGTGTAAACGTTTTCCCCATCCTAAACCCCCCTCCCTCCCCCCTCTCCTTACCATCCCTCTGGGTCATCCCAGTGCACCAGCCTTAGGCATCCTGTATCCTGCATCGAACCTGGACTGGTGATTCATTTCGTATATGATATTATATATGTTTCAATGCCATTCTCCCAAATCATCCCACCCTCTCCCTCTCCCACAGTGTCCAAAAGACTATTCTATACGTCTGTGTCTCTTTTGCTGTCTCGCATACAGGGTTATCATTAAGATCTTTTGTACAGTTCTTCTGTGTATTCTTGCCACCTCTTCTTAAGATCTTCTGTTTCTTTTAAGTCCATACCATTTCTGTCCTTTATCAAGTCCATGCTTGCATGAAATGTTCCCTGATATAGCTAATTTTCTTGAAAAGATCTCTAGTCTTTTCCATTCTATTGTTTTCCTCTATTTCTTTGCATTGATCTCTGAGGAAGGCTTTTTTATCTCTCTTCGCTATTCTTTGGAACTCTGCATTCAGATGTTAATATCTTTCCTTTTCTCCTTTGCTTTTCACTTCTCTTCTTTTCACAGCTATTTGTAAGGCCTCCACATACAGCCATTTTGCTTTTTTGCATTTCTTTTCCATGGGGATGGTCTTGATCCCTGGCTCCTGTACAATGTCATGAACCTCCGTCCACAGGTTGAAAGTGAAAGTGAAGTTGCTCAGTTGTGTCCAACTCTTTGTGACCCGTGGACTGTCACCCACCAAGCTCCTCCATCCATGGGATTCTCCAGATAAGAATACTGGAGTGGGTTGCCATTTCCTTCTCCAGGGGATCTTCCTGACCCAGGGATCAAATCCAGGTCTCCCACATTGCAGGCAGACGCTTTAACCTCTGCACCACCAAGGAAGCACTTAAATACAAGTATCCAGGTACTAAGATCAAAGATTTCAAGGGAGAAAAGGAAACCAGGTTGAAAGAAGAAGGGGGAGGAAGCGGGGGCGGGGGCATCAAAAGGGGTGGCCTTATAGATGTCTCCTACCACCTACAGATACCCAGTCATTATGGGACTTTTTTCTGGGCCTCCAGAGAAGGGAGGACTGAAACTCAGCCCTATCAGAAATCAGACCAGACCAAAACCAGAATTCAAGTTCTCTGCCAAGAGGAGGTGATCAGTCTCCCATCCTCAGCTCAGGCTGAGGGCCCTTCGACCAGATTTCTGCATCCAGGACCGGGAGACTAGAAAAACAGGGAAGGATAGGAAGGGTTAAGGAGAGGAAAGAAAGAGGGAAAAAGAAAGAGGTCAACAAAGTCTCTTGTTTCTTACTGGTCGGGGCACTCTGGCCAGTTGTCCCTGTCAGTAGGAAACCAGGGACAAAAGGGTCCCAGTTACGGCTGCTGGGTCTGGTCTATTGGCAGGCAAGCTGGCCCCTGAGTACCCTGAGTGGTCAGGATGTCAGTCTCAGCGAAGTAGAATCCCACCAGAGTCGCCATTTGTTGCAGGAAGGAGGACCCCTTCCAGGGCCTGAAACTGGGCTCTTGTCTAACACTCAGAAATGAATTGTCCGAGGAGACACATGTGCTGACAAAGCAAGAGATTTCATTGGGAAAGGGCACCAGGGTGGAGAGCAGTAGGGTAAGGGAACCCAGGAGATGAGATTTTATATTTATCTAACTAGACATTGGGATTTGTTTAATATTTGTTATACATATTGTCATTGGCTTCAAATTCATCTAAAATCCTTGTTTTTGCCTCCACCGTTGATTTTTGAGCTGCACTAGCCAGAATCTTCCATAAATATACCTGAGCATTGTTAATAGCATAGTAAGAAGAACACTGTGGAGTAGTATTGCATAAGATGATGATTAATTCTCAGTCTGTTACTGAGCCTGTGTCTTGGGGCTTTTTCCCCAGCAAATAGTTCACAGTTCCTCATCCTCTTCTTTTAGATGAGTCAGAAAATCTAGAGGGGCGTGGTACCAAATAATTGCCCTTTCTCCATGTAGGATATGTTTCTGGTAATACATTTTCTCATTTATATTAAGCCTTTAGAGTATTTCTCTATTAATCCAGATCATAATGCTTTTATTTTAGAATTTAAACTTATTTTTATGAAAAAAATCTTCTGTATTCTTGCCTATGCTTTTTACTATGTACTTAGGGTTCTTATTTGGAGAAGGAAATGGCAACCCACTCCAGTACTCTTGCCTAGAAAATCCCATGGGCGGAGGAGCCTGGTGTCCATGGGGTCGCAAAGAGTCGGACACAACTGAGCAACTTCACTTCACTTCACTTAGGGTTCTTATTGATATTTACTGGTGTATCTTTACATTTAAATTTTCTTGTTGGTTAAATATATGTTACTGGCATTGGTAAATGCATGCTTTATTTGTAAATTTGGCAAGTTCTTTCATTTGTTTGTTTCTTTTTTTAAATTTCTTTAATTTTATTATTATTATTGTTTTTTTTTTTTTTCTTTACTTTACAGTATTGTATTGGTTTGGCCATACATCAACATGAATCTGCCACAGGTGTTGATTTTCTAATTAAGATATTATCATTAGCAAAGAAAAAATAGTGCATCCCTCCTGTTTTAATCTTCATAATATTTGTTTTCTTTCTTTATCTTCTTTCTGGCAGATACCTCCAATGCAAATAATTCAGTGATAGTGGACACTCTTTTCTTGCCCTCAAAAAATACATCTAATGTATTAAAAAATTCTCCAATAATTATGTTTGCTGTCATTTTTTGTATGCAATTATTAACAAATTCAATAATTATCTTCCAGTCTCCATCTGATAAATATTTTAAATCTTAAATAAGTGTTAAAGTTAATAAAATATTTGTTTGCATCATTTAAGATAATTATACAACTGTGTGTTTTATATTAATTTTATGATTTATATTCTTAGGTTTTTTGATGTGAAAAGTGACTTGAATTTACAGAACAGATTTACTTGATCATGGTGTTTTACTGTTTAGCACACTGTTAAATTGAGAAGGCATAGGTTTTAACATGTAAAAATTCAGTTGTGAATTCTTCATAAGTGAAATGAGCTTCTAATTATCCTTTATAATCACCTACATAAAATAATACAAATTCTTAGTCATTCTTTTCTAATTCTTTACTATGCACTGAATTCATACTAAGCTTATTACAGCTCTCAGTATCCAGTATACCTCTCTTTGCTTTGTGCTTCTAGCTTTGTATTTTTGTTTCCGTGTTCTGTCACCAAGTCATGTCCAACTCTTTGTGACCCCAAGGACTGCAGTGGGCCAGGCTTCCCTGTCCTTCATTATCTCCCAGAGTTTGCTCAGATTCATGACTGTTGAGTCAGTGATGCTATCTTTCTAACCATCTCATCCTCGGCTGACTACTTTTCCTTTTCCTTTTCCTTTCAATCTTTCCCAGCCTCAGGGGCTTTTCCAATGAGTCAGTTCTTCCCATTAGGTGACGAAAGTATTGGAGCTTCAGCTTCAACTTCAGAATCAGTTATTTCAATGAATATTCAGGGTGGATTTCCTTTAGGATCGAGTGGTTTGATCTCCTTGCATTCCAAGGGACTCTCAAGAGTCTTCTCCACAGTTCAAAAGCATCATGGCATTCAGCCTTTTTTTTTTTTTTTTAAATTCAGCTCGCACATCCATACATGACTACTGGAAAACCCATAACCTTGACTATATGGGCCTTTGTCAGCAAAGGGATATCTCTGCCTTTTAATATGCTGTCTGCTACTGCTACTGTTGCTGCTAAGTCCCTTCAGTCATGTCCGACTCTGTGCAATCCCATAGACGGCAGCCCACCAGGCTCCCCCATCCCTGGGATTCTCCAGGCAAGAACACTGTAGTGGGTAATATGTTGTCTAGGTCTGTCAAAGCTTTCCTTTCAAGGAACAAGCTACTTTTAATTTCATGGGTGCAGTCACTGCCTGCAGTGATTTTGGAGTCCAAGAAAATAAAATCTGTCACTGCTTCCATTTTTCCCCTTCTATCTTCTTTTTACTTTACATTTTCTTTTTTAAAAAATATTTTCAGTAATACAGATATCAAGGATCAATTTACAATCGAACAGTAGCTGAATAAAATTCTAAAATGATTACAAACTTAACTAAATTCTGGCTATAAGGAGGCATTGTCTGATAGTAGTGCATTTTCTCATTAACACAAAGACAAGAAAGCTGCAGGTATAAAACATAATTGTGAAAGAAAGCAGAATATTTGAGGCATTTCTAGTTTTTGCCAGGAAGGATTTGTAAGAAATAATAGAACAGTCCCACCTAAATATTTATTCTTGAGGAGTTATATATCCTTGCCATTATCCCATTTATCTTACTTCACCCTTACAGAATCATGGTCTGCAATTCCTTCATGAGTGTTATCATATGATTTGGTCAAGAATGTCATATAAACATTATCTGAATAATTGTAATAAATCAAATCTAAAACTATACCAAATAAAATAGAACATAACACTTTAAATATTGTCACTGAAAAGCAGCAAATGATGGAACTGTTTTCTGTATGAAACCAGTACTGCAAATAGCAGCTTTATTCATAATTATTATACTTAAACTTTCAGGTGAAGGAGTAAAAGGTTATATAAACCATCAACTGTATATACCAGTAAAAAATAGTATTAATAGTAAATTTATAGAGGCAAAATAAATAAAGACCAGTTGATTATATGAAAATATAATTTCAGACTAACTGAAACTACTTTAAACTTCAGAACTATGGCAAAACCAATACAATATTGTAAAGTAAAAAAATAAAATAAAATAAAATAAACTTCAGAACTAATTCTTACTTGATTCTTATTGTCAGAAAATTTAGTGAGAAAAATTAATCTGATTATCTGTAAAATGATGTATCATGATTGTAAAGATTAATTTTTGCTGAGCTACTACTCTAAAAAATGGAAATACACACAGATAAATTCATTATGTATTTTAATTAATTCAACACTTTTCAGCTTAATTTTTACTTGTATACCTCAAATTTATCTAAGTTTCTTTTCAAAATTTGTACACACATTTTAAATTATTTAAATTGTGTTTTAATATTGTTTTCAGATTAACAGACTAAATTAAACTGCAAATATTTCCTGTATATTCATTCTTCACAGAAATATTTTTAGAAAATTTATTAGATTTCATAGTAAAATTTGACAGATGAGTTTTGTTTCATCTATTTCTTTTCCTTTTCATCAACATATAGAAAAACAGTAAATTTACTTTTACTCTGAAATATACTTTTCGATAATTCCAACAAAATGTCAGTCAGTACATGGCATTGTTAGTGTCACCTATATTTCTGTGATGAACTGAGCTGAAAAACTGATACAGGGGAAAATTTATTTGTTGTACAGACATTTGTTGGCACTAAGAAATGAAAAAATATATCACTTTACAGGTTTAATTAACTGAGATTATATATTTTTATGTTTTATTTCCCTTATTCAATAGTAGATATAAATAGTGGTTATGAACAATTTGGTTGACTACAGGATTAAAAATATGAGTTTTTTTGGTGACATTGTTCTATAATGATATATCTTTTTCTCTCTCAGATCTTATATTCAAACCTAATGACATTCTGACATTTAATGCTTATATTAAAGATAATACATATAAAATTTAGAAAAATTCAAGTATTATATTGAACAACAAATACTAACATTATTATTAATCCTTCTCTTTAAATAATAATAGTAGTATTGGTATGTGTTAGTTGCTCAGTTGTGTCCAAGTTTGCTCCCCCATGGACTGTAATCCACCAAGCTCCTCTATCCATGGGATTTTTCAGGCAAGGATACTGGAGTAGGTTGCCATTCCTCTCTTCAGAGGATAGTGTTGTTATAGAATAGTCTTATTTGAATTGCACAGTACAATCTAAATATAGTAATAGTACTGGCAAAGCAAGTTAATACTCATGAGATTGTTTTTATGACATTTTGAGTAATAAGTCTGTGTGCTTATTATTGGAACACAAATAAGAAATCCTCACTGAATATATAAGATAACAGCAAGATAATTTTTTAATTATATTCTAACAGCATATGCAGTGTTTCATGTTAATGGAGAAATGATGTCTTGACACAGATTTGAGCCCATATATTTTATGTAAGGTAAATTCTATACAAGAATAGAGGTCATTCTTTGTACTGATATGATTATTCCTACGCCACAGAAACCAATGCTCAGTAATGTTCCTAACTTCTAAAAACTCAGAATAATCTTATACCTTAAAATTGGCACAGTATGAGATTTCTGATATCTTTAATCATTACCTTAAATATAAATTAATTCATAAGAATTATAGCTATGATGACCATATACCCTAATTTTCCCTAAATTCTTCCCATAAAGCTATTTATTCTTTCAAAAATTCTATATCCTTCCTTTAGTCATAAACATAATCAGTATTTCTCTGCTGTTACATGTACCTTACTTGTTGGTGTTTAGAATGTTATTTCCTATTTCTTCAATGATCATATCCTGCTGATATTAATATTTGAATGTATCTATTACATAAGATAAGGGGCAATGATAACGGTAACTATTATGCATACATGTGTGTTTATAACTAATCTTTATACATATGTGTGTGTATATATGTTTTTTGCTACTACCAACTCATTTAGAACTGAATAATTGAAAATATTTCCTAATTAAGATACTTTAATCTGGTTCCCCAGAGAAGGCAATGGCAACCCATTCCAGTACTCTTGCCTGGAAAATCTCATGGGCGGAGGAGCCTGGAAGACTGCAGAACATGGGGTCGCTGAGGGTCGGACACAACTGAGCGACTTCACTTTCGCTTTTCACTTTCATGCACTGGGGAAGGAAATGGCAGCCCACTCCAGTGTTCTTGCCTGGAGAATCCCAGGGACAGGGGAGCCTGATGGGGTGCCGTCTATGGGGTCGCACAGAGTCGGATACGACTGAAGCAACTTAGCAGCAGCAGCAGCAGCAGCAGCAGCAATCTGGTTCCCCCCTAATTCCCCTGACTCCAGTGATAAAAAAAAAAAAAAAAGCAGAAGTATTATCATAAGGACTTTGACTTCTAGTAACAAAACATCAAGACAAGGATGAAAACTATTTTGACTTATCAGTCATATTTCTTTTTTCTCCAATGATGATTTTTTTTCCTTCTGCTGACAAGAATAAAATGTGCTTGGTTCCAATATTAAAGGACGTATTTTATTTATAACCAGGCAGGCTTGAAATTCTTCATTTTAAATCCCTGTTGAACTTTAGCGAAACCTTTAAAAACTCAATTACATTTATACTAGGATTTTACCCCAGACTTAAGAGTCCAGAATTCTAATGCTCTGGAAAAACAGCCTCATAGGGAAAAGCCACAGGACCATATGAATGTCTTAGGGAACACATGTACACCAATGGCTGATTCATGTCAATGTATGGCAAAAACCACTACAATATTGTAAAGTAATTAGCCTCCAATTAAAATAAATTAATTAATTTTTTAAAATAAGTCTTAGGGAGAGTTACCTCTAAGCTTTGCCAAAAATGTGGACCTGGTTCTCCTTCGGAGAAAAATTTGAATGATATTCAAATAAGAATCTTTGATTATTTCCCTACTTGAAATAACTTCATATTGGGATATCTTACTAGAGCAGGAAACGTCAACCTGCTCCAGTATTCTTGCCAGAATTTTATGGACAGAGGAGCCTGAAGGCCTAGAGTTCATGGTGTCACAGTCAGACACGACTGAGCGACTAACACACGTATCTTATTAATGGATTTTAAAACAAATTCCCACTATTGTGAAGGCAATTTATAAGATTAATTTTTTAAAGATCAGTCCTCAAAGTCATGAATCAAAGTAACATTAGAGTACACTAAATAACTTCTGAGGAGGTACTTTTTTGTTAGAGGACACTTTCTAAAAGACAATTTAGCAGTCTTGAGTCCATGTGGGTGTTACACTTCATTTTATTTTTAACTGAATTCAAAAATGGAGAGAAAGTATATTCTTAATTAAGGAAGACAAGTAATTGTTGTGAGATAATTAATTATACAAATCTGACAAAGAGTGTAACTAATCACACAGGAGGGCATACTTCCTCATTTATTATTTATTATAAACTTTAAATAAATAATAAGTTACATTAATTTTGCTTTAAAGAAACAGATAAGGCTTATAATTTTAATAGTAATAAAAAAGGTACAAATAAATAAATTGTAATCTATTTGAAGGTAATTATACATCACTTTTTAAGTCTCATAAGACTATGCTTATTTCATAGAATATAACTAGCATTTAAAACATTCTAGTTGTGAAATCAGGTCTAAAGTTTGTCCTGAATATGCCCAAGCTTTTGATTATTAAAAAAAAAAAAGTTATTCAGCATTGTCTGTCACTGAAATCATATTGGTTTGGCTAAAATGTTTCCTCCAGCTTTCCAAACTATTTTAAGAAAAACCTAAATGAACGTTTCAGCCAGTTCAATAAAAAGTACATTATAAATACAAGAAATTAAAGCATATTTAGCTTATTTAACTAATGTTTCATGATATCAGTAGTTAGGACTATTTAGTAGTTAGGAATAAGAGAGTAGTCTTTATCACTTGACTTTGTATTCTCTCATAAACATTTATTGATGACTTGCAAAATTTGGCAACTGAATAATGTGTTAGCAACATATAAGTGAACATAAATTCATTCTACAATTAACTCATAATGTCATAAGAAAGATAAGTTTCCCACAAGATAATTAAAATGTGGCAGTTACTGTGCTAATTATAGGTAAAGACTATTGGGAAATGTTTTTAAGGAGAAGCAAAGAAAGAAAAGTGAGAGAATATCATGTCAGTCAGTCAGTTCAGTCACTCAGTCATGTCCCACTCTTTGCAACCCCATGGACTGCAGCACTCCAGCCTTCCTTGTCCATCACCAACTCCCAGAGCCTACTCAAACTCATGTGCATTGAGTCAGTGATGCAATCAAACCATCTAATCCTCTGTTCTTCCATTCTCCTCCCACCTTCAAACTTTCTCAGAATCAGGGTCTTTTCCAGTGAGTCAGTACTTTGAATCAGGTGACCCAAGTATTGGAGCTTCAGCATCAGTCCTTCTGAAGAATATTTAGGACTGATTTCCTTTAGGATTAACTGGTTGGATCTCCACGTAATCTAAGTGACTCTCAAGAGTCTTCCCCAACACCACAGTTCAAAAGCATCAATTCTTTGGTACTCAGCTTTCTTTATAGTTCAACTCTCACATCCATACATGAATACAGGAAAAACCATAGCTTTGATGAGGTGGGCCTTTGTTTGGTAAAGCAATGTCTCTGCTTTTTAATATGCTGTCTAGGTTGGTCATAGCATTTCTTCCAAGAAGCAAGCATCTTTTAATCTCATGGCTGCAGTCATCATCTGCAGTGATTTTGGATCCCCCAAAATAGAGAGTCTCTCACTGTTTCCATTGTGTCCTCATCTATTTGGCATGAAGTGGTAGGACTGGATGCCATGATCTTACTTTTCTGAATGTTGAGGTTTAAGCCAGAATTTTCACTCTCCTTTTTCACTTTTATCCATAGGCTCTTTAGTTCTTCTTGGCTTTCTGCCATAAAAGTGGTGTCATCTGAAGATCTGAGGTTATTGATCTCTGGGCAGTCTTGATTTCAGCTTGTGCTCAATCCAGGCTGGCATTTTGTATGACATACTCTGCATACAAGTTAAATGAGCTGGATGATAATATATAGTCTTGACTTACTCCTTTCCTGACTTGCAACCAATTTGTCTTCCATGTCCAGTTTGAACTGATGCTTCCTGACCTGCATACAGATTTCTCAGGAGGAGGTTAGGTGGTCTCATATTCCCATCTCTAAGTCTTCCAGTTTTCTGTGATTCACAGAGTCAAAGGCTTTGGTGTAGTCAATAAAGCAAAAGTAGATGTTTTTCTGGAACTCTCTTGCTTTTTTTATGATGTTGCAGATAATTTGCAGATGTTGGCAATTTGATCTCTGGTTCCTTTGCCTTTTTTGAAATCTAGCTTGAACATCTGAAAGTTCTCAGTTCAAATGCTGTTGAAGCCTGACTTGGAGACTTTTGAGCATTACTTTGCTAGTGTGAGAAATAAGTGCAATCGAGTGGTACTTAGAACATTCTTTGTCATTGCCTTTCTTTGGGACTGGAATGAAAACTGACCTTTTCCAGTTCTGCGGCCACTGCTAAGTTTTCCAAATTTGCCGGCATATTGAGTGCAGCACTTTCCCAGCATCATCTTTTAGGATTTGAAGTAGCTCAACTGGAATTCCATCACCTCCACTGGCTTTGTTCATAGTAATGCTTCCTAAGGGCCACTTGACTTTGCATTTCAGGATGTCTGACTCTAGGTGAGTCATCACATCATAATGGTTATCTGGGTCATGAAGATCTTTTTTGTATAGTACTTCTGTGTATTCTTGCCATCTCTTCATAATATCTTCTGCGTCTGTCAGGTCCATACCATTTCTGTCCTTTATTGAGCCCATTTTGCATGAAATGTTCCCTTGGTATCTCTACTTTCCTCGAAGAGATCTCTAGTTTTTCCCATTCCATCGTTTTCCTCTATTTCTTTGCATTCATCTCTGAAGAAGGCTTTCTTATGTCTCCTTGCTATTCTTTGGAACTCTGAATTCAAGAATATCTTTCCTTTTCTCCTTTGCCTTTAGCTTCTTTTCTCAGCTATTTGTAAGGCTTCTGCAGACAACCATTTTGCATTTTTGCATTCCTTTTTCTTGAGGATGGCATTCTGTCTATCAGACCTAATCCTTTGAATCTATTTCTCACTTCCACTGTATAATCATAAGGGATTTGACTTAGGTCATACCTGAATGGTCTAGTGATTTTCCTTGCTTTCTTCAATGTAAGTCTGAATTTGTCAATAAGGAGTTCATGATGTGAGCCACAGTCAGCTCCTGGTCTTGTTTTTGTTGACTGTATAGATCTTCTCCATCTTTGACTGCACAGAATAAAATCAATCTCATTTGGTATTGACCATCTGGTGACGTCCATGTGTAGAGTCTTCTCTTGTGTTGTTGGAAGAGAGTGTTTACTATGACCAGCACATTCTCTTGGCAAAACTCCATTAGCCTTTGACTTGCTTTGTTTTGTTCCTCCAAGATCAAATTTGCCTTGGACTCCAGGCATCTCTTGGTTCCAGGAATCTTATGTAAGGGTAGGTATCTAGTAGAATGATAGCACAGCTGTATATTAAGAGGTGAATAGAAAGTAGCAAGGAAAAAATATGAGATAGGTAGAGCACACTGCAAAAGTAAATTTATGGATTTGGAAAACATCTTCAAGATGTATACCTGTGGCAGATACATGTTGATGTATGGAAAACCAATACAATATTGTAAAGTAATTAACCTTCAATTAAAATAAATAAACATATTTAAAAAAAAGATGTCTAAGATTAGAACCTAACGTGTTCTACAGAGTTGTCAGAGATAAAGCAAAGGATGATGGTAAGAGAGAGTTTAGCAGCACCTCATAATGCTCAGTTGAGAATTTCATATTATTCTTATAATGTCAAGGGATCCCTGGAGTATTAGAAGCAGAAAAATAAAATTAAATATTAAACAGTTACTTTTTTTTTTCTCCTCTCTGGTTAAATGGTACAATGGATGCATTTGGAGGAAGTAAGAAAAGAGACAGAGGGTTAATTAGAAGAATTTGGCGGTAGCCTAGGCATGGCTTTATAACAGAAGAATGAACTACATTGGAAGGTCTTGGGAACAGAGAAAGAAGATTGTTTGCTAGGTTATCCCTTATATCAAATCACTATGAATTCAAGGAGTGATAATGTGATCTGATCTTCTGCAAAACGTAATTGAATGGAAAGTAAAAAGACTTATTGAAATGTAATTTTATTTTACACAGTTAGACATGTCCATACATATCTCTCAGTGTTTTTTGTGGCACTCTTCCTATATTGAAAAGTGGAGTGTTATTCAATCAGTCATGTGCAATTCTTTGTGGCCCCATGGATTGTAGCCTGCCAGGCTCCTCTGTCTATTGAATTCTTCAGGCAAGAATATAGCTGTCGGTAGGCCATCCCTTTTCCAGGGGATCGTCCCAACCTAGGAATCAAACCTGGGTCTCCACATTGCAGGCAGATTTTTTACCATCTGAACCACCAGCTGAAAAGTTTAAAATCATATTTTCTAAGCTTCTCTTCAGATAGCTTTTTTGATTATTACTTTGGTTCTATCACACTTGTTTCCACATGAAATTTGAATTCAGGACCATTACAGCAAGATGGTGGGAAATGTATGAGCCATTCAGTGGGGCTTGAGCAGTGTGAATCCAGGCCCTGTATTCACAGCAGTGACATCTGGATTTTAAGATAATTAGCAGTGTGTTTCAGGGGTCTGCAGTTAGGTTAGCAGTTTTCTGGCTGAAGCGGAAATGGCATATCATTTGCTGGGTTAGCTCTGTTGAAATAAATGTTGTTTAAAAGTCACTCCTAGAAACAAAGATTAAAACCATTCCTCTAATTTTGGTGATTATCATAAATATCTAACTCTGTATTAATTTTTGGTATAAAAATAGCTAGAGGGTTTGCTATTATCTGAATATGATCCTGAATTGTATATTCAGGCTAGATTCTTCTTTAGCACAGATCCCAATTTAATTTAATGCAGCAATGTGCTCAGCTAGAAAACTAAAGTCACTGGCCTGTGTTACAATTATTGTGGCCCCATGACTGAACCTATTAGGTACAAGGACAAGTCTACTGGAAAATTCTGCTAAAGTTTTGTGACTATAATATGTTTGTCTCCCATTGCCCTTTACATTATTTTTTTTAACCTCTTTTACTGGAGGAAATTTGTTTTAATGGCTATGTCTGTAACAATCCACATGTGACCCCACAGAAAAAAGAATAGGAAAAATAAAGAACTTTTTGGCTCTGTCAGCTTGTGGGCATTCAAATCAATGCAGTGATCTTATATGTCTTCTGGATAACTTAGGACATTCTTGGAGAAAAAAGAAAGAACCAATTACAGTATACTATCCAATTTCTGTCACAGATAACTTATAACAAACTTAATTCTATGATGGATATGAGATTTTTATGTTTCAACTATAAGTCTAAGCTGCAAGCAACAGAAGATGACTCTATTGAATAAGCAAAAACAGGCTCACTAAAAAAAAAAAATAAGTAGTTCAGATAACTGTTATGAGGAATAGAAAACTATTTTCAGGAATTGTGCCTAAGGACATATATTGAAAAAGAGCCAAAGATAAAACCAACTGTAGTTTCACAATTGAAACTATTTCTTTGTTACATACTCAACCTTGAAATCAACAGAACATCAGACTGTCATTCCTGCTACTATCAATATCTGATAATTTGACCATCACCCAAAACAAATGCCAGGAAACCTCTTACCACCCTTGTTTATTTCCAGACTTAAGTTTGTAGTGTTTCTGATTTAAGGATATTATTTTCCAAGTTTGTATACTAGTTACAATGATTCAAGGAATTTCTATTTCTGGATTTTACTATGATGTGCAAGTAGTGCTGGGAATTTTCCAATTACAGCTAAGGATATTCAATGTGTTGGGTGGCCAGAAACATGACAGATATGCACCACACTGTTTATGATTAAATTGTCTTACTTACTATACTGCATATGAATATCTTATCACTGACAATAATTTACATGAATACATTTCTGTTAGGTTAAGCATACAATACTATAAAATTATGATATTCCCTAATGCTAAAATCATTATTGATATATTTCAAACCTGTATGTAATTTATGAATTTTTCAATATTGACATACAGAAACACAGACATCTACATGGAAGGATACACATATAATGATGCATACAAAAATCTTAAAGCCCAATTTATTAACAGGAGAATTAATTTAAAAAATTATGTGGAAGGCCCTGGCACCAAGGGAGTGAACAAGACTTCTGACTTTATTCTCCTGGCAAACTATTCAAATCTGTACTCAGAGGTGGCCTAACACAAAAGACTCTAGGGCTCTTATAGCCACATGCGCTGGAGAAGCCCATAGGAATGGTGCATGTGCACAGCAGGAGCTGTAGTTCAGTCCTTGGACCAAGATCCCCCTCTTGTCTGTCAACCTACCACTGAACTTTTGATGAAAGAATCAGTTTCCTACCAAAAGGAAAATCTTGGGTTTTAGAATAAGGACTCTACTTAGAAAAGCAAAGGAAGGTGATAGAAGGTTTAAAGAATGAGCCCCTCAAACTAGCTGTCCAGAACCCTTAAATTCATGCCCTGATCTCTTTGTGCTGGAGCTGGGGTGACATCTGAACTGCTCATTTCTGTTTAGCTGGCATTCAGGTTTTATCCTCCAACCATCTCTCTTAGAAGAATGAGGAGATCGGGCTTACAGGAAACTGATTGTCTTCCCTGAGCACAGGAACTGAGAGAAAATGTAAAGTAAGACTCTCCATTTCCAATGGTTAAAAGATAACACTTCCCTGTTCCCTTAGAGGAGAAAGCAATGGCACCCCACTCCAGTACTATTGCCTGGAAAATCCCACAGACAGAGGAGCCTGGTGGGCTGCAATCCATGGGGTTGCTACGAGTGGGACTCCATTGATTTACTTCACTTTCACTTTTCACTTTCATGCATTGGAGGAGGAAGTGGCAACCCACTCCAGTATTCTTGCTTGGAGAATCCCAAGGACGGGGAGCTAGTGGGCTGCCGTTTATGGGGTTGCACAGAGCTGGACATGACTGAAGCGACAGCAGCAGCAGGAGCAGTTCCCCTTAGAATTAGACTGGTGGAGAGAGAGAGAGAATTCAACTCTAGTTCCTTCTTGGGTTTTGATTGTGATTTTTTTCTCATTTCTCTACCAAACAGGTATGTAGTCAGGAGCAATAAGCTGACATCTGTCCAGAGGGCCAAGTTCTTTGGAAGAAAGATTAATGCTTGTAAAAATGCTGCTGTTTGCCCTGACAGTTCATAAGATCTTTCTTGCAAAACCAGTGCATATTGGTTGGAAATGGAAGACGATTCATTCACAATTTTTAGTTCACAAGTGTACTAACATACAATGACAGGGAGTGGTAGTTTGATTTGGAGAACATGTGTATTGGGCTGAGGCTGGACTGAGAGTTGGGATTATCTAACCTGATTATGGTAACAGGGAAACATTAACAACGTCATTTGGATGGTGCTAAAAATACAAAGGGAACCTTTAGATGTTGTAAATGGGTTAGGCTGCTAAAATGAGATTGAATTAGACAGGAAATAAATTTGAAAGTGGAACTTATTGAACCAGATTGTCCTTGGAGAATCGAGAAAACAAACACCTTTTAAAGCCAGATTCCTAGAAACTTTTCTGTTCACTATGGAAGCCACTCTCTATGTGTGACTTTCACATAAAAAAATAAAAATAAAATATTGAATGATTAATTGCTAAAATAAAAGTCCTTTCAAAAGTATAAAATTTATTAAAAAGGAAGCTAAAAATTGATTTCTAATCCTGAAAATGAGATACCTTTATTATCATATTTGATTCACATACTTAGGTTTATTGTAAATTGTAATTATGTTGTAAGGCAGTCGATCCGACTGATTGTTGAATATATCTTTTCTATGTGTGTTTTGTTTTGCTTCTTGTGGATTAGTTTGTATAGCTAAAACTGATAATTCATATCAGATATGTTTTGAAGATGTGTATGTTGCTTATTAAATGCTTTCCTGGGTTTTTAGTTCAATTTTATTTCCCGTGTCTTTGCCAAACCCTGTATTTTTCCCATTTTTATGCCAAAGTGTTTCTATTTATTATTACTATCTTTTCCACCAAAAGGACATTTCATTGTTTTTAGTTATTATTTCCATTGTATATCACTATTAATATTTTAAGATTTTAAAGATTCTTACTCAGAACTCAGGAATAATATAGGTTGTTTGACTTAACCTGTATGCATTTGTGTTAAAGAGAATTAGCAATTCAAATATGTGCTTTAAATGTAGTCTAATAGTTTGCCCATAACCTTTGATGTAAAAATCTGAAACTCATTTGTCCTTTGTAAGTTTACAGGAGTGAGCTTTCAACATATTTTTATTTAATTGAAGGTGGTATTTAATTCTACATTTATGATAGAAGTGAGTTGGTTTCCATTGGGCATATGCCAAACTTCAATTTTTTATTAAGGGAATATTAACTTTATTTTTATATGTGGATGCACTTTCAACAGTCAAAAAAATTACTTTCATGCTATCTCCAGAAAATCATATCAAGCCAATGTATTTCAGATTCTATGAAAGATCCTCATGTTAAAAAAGATGATGTTTGAAAACACTGCATGACGTAGTAAAAGTGAACTTTAAAATTTATCTCCTGACATATCACTCTCCAATTTCAGCCTCAGTAATAAGTATTCTGATTGGGGTGCAAATTCATTTTAAAATACTTTGCAAACATGTCCAAATGTATGCATTAAATATATGAGGTTGAATACCACTAAATTGCCAATATTTGATCATTATGACCTATATAAACAACAATTATAATTTATACACATAAATAATTTATACACATACTTTTAAAATTTATATGTGCTGTGTGTGCTTAGTCACTCCGTTGTGTCTGACTCTGCCACCCCATGCACGGTAGTCTGTGAGGATTCTCTATCCATGGGGATTTTCCAGGCAAGAATACTGGAGTGGGTTGTCATGCCCTCCTCCAGGGGATCTTCCCATCTGAGGGATCGAACCCAGGTGTCACTCATTGCAGGCAGATTCTTTACCTTCTGAGCCACCGGGTAAGCCCTTAAATATATGTGTGTGCTCAGTTACTTCAGTCGTGTCCGACTCCTGTGACCCTATGGACTATAGCCCACCAGGATCCTCTGTCCATGGGATTCTCTAGGGAAGAGTATTGGAGTGGGTTGTCATGCCCCACTCCAGGGAATCTTCCCTACCCAGGGATCGAACCCAGGTCTCCTGTGTCTTCTGCATGGCAGGCGGATTCTTTACTACTGAACCACCTGGGAAGTCCTAAATTCATAGAAGTAGTACCAGTTATTTTCCTGTTTCTTAATGGTTTTTCACTCAATGCTGTCTTGATTAATTAATATTATGGCTAACTTTATAGTTAATTTGTTATATAAAATATTTAATAGACTGTAAAATATATTATTATACCAGTTCCTAATACATATACATTTATGTTATTTTATAATTTCATTTTGGTTTTGCAAACATTTCTCAGTTATTATCTTTCTCCATGTTAATTTGTGCATGTATGTGGAAATGACTCTAGGGTATGTACAAAGAGATAGAATTGTTATGTATACTTATTACTACTCTAAATTATAGCTTTGAATTAAGTCTTCATCACCAGAAGGCTACACATCTGGTGTGTGTAATTCCAGCACCTTGCAGAATTGCTTCGCTGAGTTATGCTTAATGTTTTGTGCCCATCATTAACAGCAGTCTCAAAGAAAAAAAAAACAAAACAAAAGAGCAGCATGAAATGTGTGCATGCATTCGTTGTACAAAATGCCATTGTTGCATAATCCTTTGGTGTTTTGTTGTACTTCCCACAGAAATTATAAATTATCCTTCATGATAATACAAAAATTTCTACACAATGATGATTATGAGTTTGATAACTGAAAGTTTTAATATCAATGTTTCATCCTATTTTAATTTGTAAATCAAAATAACAACAGAGGTTCAAGTAAAACGATTACATTGATCCCTTAGGTGGGTAAGTTTGCCTTGCTTCACTACTTTTGTTTACACTCCTCTTATCATAAATGTATTATTCATATGACATTTATTTAGTCAGTATTTTAGAAAGCCATAAAGTAGTTTAGGATATTAGATTATGGATAAAATAAAAGTCTTTTTTTTTTAATTTATTTATTTATTTTTAATTTTTACTTTACAATTCTGTATTGGTTTTGGCATAGATTGACATGAATCCACCACAGGTGTACATGCGTTCCCAAACAATATAATGCTTATCTTTTTCACTGAGATGTTAAATAGTATACTTTATACCTAGTAGAATATATTAATTATGTAAAAGAACAAAGTGTCATTTCTTCTTGATGATGACACAAAGAACAAACAGTATAGATAGATGAAACCAGCTTTCTGCAGGTATAACTTCATTGCAAGTGATGTGTAGTAAATTAGTTACTTATGAAAATAGTTTGCCCTCATTGCTCTCAAAGGCCCATCAATCTAAATGCAAATTAATATAATAAGAGAAAAATCTAGGAAATTTTTCTATGGTAATAACTAATGTATTTGGACATGTTCATTCAGTCTAAACAGTGACAAGTTCAAGATAAAATCTGAGTACTATTTTTTCAACATTATGAGAGGAAAATACAGAGGCTCTCTGGAAGATATGGGAATTCTGGAGGCTATTAATGTGTTTTCTAAAGTGTTCTATAATTTCTTTGGTCTTCCCTGGTGGCTAAATGGTTAAGAATCTGCCAGGCAATGCAGGGGACACAGGTTCCATCCATGGTCCAGTAAGATCCATGAAGAAGGAAATGGCCACTCCAGTATTCTTGCCTAGAGAACCCCATGGAGGCTGGCGTGCTACAGTCTGTGAGGTAGCAAAAAGTCAGACATGACTTAACGACTGAACAGTGGCAGCAGCATACTTTCTTTAGAAAAATCGATAATGATTAACTTCAAAATTCAAGTACATATTCTGAGTACATGAAAATGCACTTCTTTGGGAGTGATGTTAGTAAAATGGCAGACTGCAATTCTCACTTGGGATCTGAAGGGGACTGGTTATTGGACACAGATGCCAAAATCCAAAGAAGCTTAAATCCACTTATATAAGTGGTCTAGTTCAGTTGGCTCTTCTTATCTGTGGGTTTCACATCCTTGGATTCAACCAGCCCTGGATCAAGATTGTCAACTTGTGTTCATCTGCTTAAACAATAATTTGGTAACCATTTGTGAACAATAGTGTCTTGGTGTGAGCTTTGGGATCCAGAAATGCATTTGAAAAACTCTGGTGAAGCCTAGGAACAAGGAGACAGGCTTTAAAGAAGCAAGCCTGTGACACTGCGGCAGGCTTTGCAAAACGGTCCTAGCTACAGATCAGAAGCAGCCCCATGAACTTAGAGACCTGGCTCCAATCTCACTAGATTGCAGTGTGCAACCACCCCTCCCACCAAGGGACACAGAAATAATCACCCCTCTTCACATCTCTGGTAAGAGACACCATTGACCACAGACCAGACTACAGATCCTGAAGTGACCCTGCTACCTGGCTCCCTACCTACACTGTCAAGTTACCAGATGCAGTCCTTCATGGCCAGGGATTTGCAAGAAGTCTGCTCAGGGACCCAGTGGCAGCCACATCCGTTATTCCACTACTCCCAATCCCACTGTCTATAGACTTGATCCCAGCTGTGGTCTGGGCCCAGCAGCAGTTTCTTCTATCTGGGGATCTATCAAGAACCATGCCTATCCATACCTCTGGTAAGAAGTCTGCCAACTACAGACCCAAATGTAGAGCCGAGAATAGCTGTGTGACTTGGTTCCAGCCTGATCTGATTCTGTCCCAGAGTCAGACACATGAATCTGGGGACTTGGCCAAGAGGTACAAGAAAATGTGCTCAACCTCACAAATCATCAGGGGAACACAAATCATGTCCAGAATGAGATAACCAACATACTTATTAGAATTGTCATATCAAAAGACACACAATAAGCAGACTGCTGCCATGTCCTGCACACCATCTGCCACACATAATGGGGTGTTGCACCAGAACCTTGCTTCAGACGTGTAAACTCCCCAATTAAATATCCATTAAACCAGTGATGTCTCTTTACAAAATAAATAAATAAATAAATAAAAATAATAAGGGTTGACAAGGATGTGGAGAAATTGGAACACTCGTGCCCTGTTGGTGAGGACATAAATTCATACAAACACTATGGGAAGCAATATGGAAGTTTCTAAAAAAAATTTAAATAAAACTTTCATAATAATCAAAAATCACACTTCTGAGTATATATCTTAAGGAGCATCTCAAAATAATATCTTGAAGAGATATTTGAACTTCCAAGTTCATTGCAACATTATTTACTACAGTCAAGACATGGAACCAAAGTATCTGTAGGCAGATGAGTAGATAAGGAATATATGCAAATACAATTAAATATTGTTCAGGCATACAAATGAAAATCTTGCCATTTGTGACAACATGCATGAGAGTTGAGTGCATTTAATTAAGTGAAGTAAGTCATATGGAGAAAGACAAGCACCCTATAATTTTACTTATGAGGAACTTGAATCAGAGGATCTCATAGAAACAAAGTAGAATAGTGGTTACCAGGGGTCAGGACTTGTGAGAGATGGATTAAAGTGATCAAAGGGTATGAAGTTCCAACTGTAAGATGAATAAGTTCTAGTGATGACCATTCTGAAGAATTAAAGAGCCTCTTGATGAAAGTGAAAGAGGAGAGTGAAAAAGTTGGCTTAAAGCTCAGCATTCAGAAAACTAAGATCATGGCGTCCGGTCCCATCACTTCATGGCAAATAGATGGGGAACAGTGGAAACAGTGGCTGACTTTATTTTGGGGGGGCTCCAAAATCACTGCAGATGGTGATTGCAGCCATGAAATTAAAAGACACTTACTCCTTGGAAGGAAAGTTATGACCAACTTAGACAGCATATTCAAAAGCAGAGACATTACTTTGTCAACAAAGGTCCATCTAGTCAAGGCTATGGTTTTTCCAGTGGTCATATATGGATGGGAGAGATGGACTATAAAGAAAGCTGAGCACTGAAGAATTGATGCTTTTGAACTGTTGTGTTGTAGAAGACTCTTGAGAGTCACTTGGACTGCAAGGAGATCCAATCAGTCTATTCTAAAGGAGATCAGCCCTGGGTGTTCATTGGAAGGATTGATGCTGAAGCTGAAGCTACAGTACTTTGAGCACCTGATGTGAAGAGTTGACTCATTGGAAAGGACCCTGATGCTGGAAAAGATTGAGGGCAGGAGGAGAAGGGGACAACAGAGGATGAGATGGTTGGATGACATCACCGACTCAATGAACAGGGGTTTGGGTGGACTCTGGGAGTTGGTGATGGACAGGGAGGCCTGGCATGCCACAGTTCATGGGGTTGCATAGCGTCAGAAAAAAGTGAGTGACTGAACTGAACTGATGACCATTATGACCAGTGTGAGGTGATATCTCATTGGTAACTCTCTTGCACTGCTGGTGGGAATGTAAATTGCTATAGCCACTATGGAAGACAGTATGATGATTCCTTAAAAAAAATAATAACAATGAAACTACCATGTGACCCAGCAATTCCACTACTGGGCATATACCCTGAGAAAACCATAATTGAAAAGACACATGTATCCCGATATTCTTTGCAGCACAATTTACAATAGCTATACATGGAAGCAACCTAGATAGCCACTGAGATTATGGATAAAGAAGCTGTGGTATCTATATACAATGGAATATTACTCAGCCATAAAAAGGAATACCTTTGAGTTTTGTTAATGAGGTGGATGAACCCAGAGCCTATTCTACAGGGTGAGGTAAATCAGAAAAACAAATATCATATATTAATGTCTATACATGGAATCTAGAAAGATGATACTGATGAACATATTTGTAGGACAACAGTGGAGATGCAGAACTAGAGAACAGACTTATGAACATGGGATGGAGGAAGGAAAGGTGGGATTAATGGAGAGTAGTATGGAAACATATACACTGCATGTGTAAAATAGTTAGCCAGCAGGAATTTGTTGTATGATGCATGGAGCTCAAATCAGGTGCTCTGTGATAACCTAGAGGGGTGGGATGGGGTGGGAGGTGGGAGGGATGTTCAAGAGGGAGGAGATGTGTATATCCAATTACTACTGATGTATGGCAGAAACCAACACAATATTGTAAAGCAAGTATCCTTCAATTAAAAATAAATGAGTTTTTTTTTTTTTTTTAAAGAGGAATAAGCTCTAGGAAGATGTTGTTGTTCAGTCACTCAGTCGTGTCTGACTCTTTGCAACCTCATAGACTGCTGCATGCCAGGCTTCCCTGTCCTTCACCATCTCCTGGAGATTGTTCAAACTCACGTCTATTGAGTCAGTGATGCCACCGAACCATCTCATCCTCTGTTGTCCCCTTCTCCTCCTGCCTTTAATCCTTCCCAGAATCAAGGTCTTTTCTAGTGAGTTGGCTCTTTGCATCAGGAGGTCAAAGTACTGCAGTTAATGTATAACATAGTGGTTACAGTTAACAATACTGAAGTTTATTTGTACCTGAAAGTTGCTGTGAGAGTAAATCTTAAAAGTTCTCACCCCACAGAAAAAAATTGTAAACTATATGAAGTGATGGATATAGTAACTAACCTAATTGTGGTAGTCATTTTGCAATATACATGTCTATCAAATCATCACTTATATACCTGAAACTTACAAAATGTATGCTCGTCACATCTCAAGAAAGCTAGAGGGAACATAGCCCTGCTGACATCTTGATTTTGGAATTCTAGATTCCCGAACAATGAGTCAATACATTTCTTTTGCATTAAGCCACTTAGTTTTTGGTACTCTATCATGGAAGCATTTAGAAACTGTCAGAAACTCTTGCTTACATAGACTATTTCTCAATCTCCTCAACCTGACTGGCTGTTTATTTAACATTGTAGATCAGGTGATATTTAATATCATGATATTCAGTGTTGCTATGTTTTGTATGATTTGACCACCAGAATATACATGCTGGGAAGTTAATCTGTAGTATTTTATAATATTTATTTTTTGAAAATGATTGCTTATAATGTGCCAGTCACTTTTTAAGCTTTTACAGAGAAATTATTTAAAAAATAATATTGATTATCTAAAGATTTTTGGAATCATGGCACTTTTATTAAAGTAGACTCGTCGAATAATGATCCCAAAGAGATTTAACATAAAAAATATGGGAAGTAAAATGAGACATGTTATCTGGTTTTTGGCATTGTGTATATGCAAGTTTCTCTCTCTGACCTGATCCATATTTCTATCTAAGTTTTAATCTCTATCTCTGTGTACACACTAGCCATGTAATTAGGAGGGAAAAGAAAGAAGTCTTCATTTTCAGTAGGAAAAAAATAATTTGATGGATTTAGAAATCTATATATTCAAAGATAGTGTCACTATGCATAGTTCTCTAATAATAATATTAGAATTTCATTTGTATAGTATACACTGTAAGAAAAATTGTGATTGATTATGTAGTTTCTGGAGAAAATCATAAACCTTGTATTAGTATTCAGAAAAGTTAATTAAAATGCCAATAGCATTGTAGGATTTACTTTTAGAATAATCAAAAAAAGAAAAACTAAAATTATTCTGTCTTGAAGTCAGAGCTGTATCACAAGAAAATGAAAGCAATTCTAGCAACAAAATGATATCAGGACAATGAGGCATTGTAATGGTTATGTCATTATGAACTGACAGCTTTATATTAACTTTGTGAATTCAAAAGTGTGTGATACTGCTATGTCTAAGCAAAAATACTGTTGCTCATGTAAACCTAATTTAAATCAATTTATATATCTAAGCATAAGGTATCACCTTTAATTAATAAAATATAACAGGCTTAACCATAAGCATATAAGAAGGTATGCTTTAAACAAAATTTAAACAATGTATGACTTTAACATTTTCTAAGTAAAATATCTCAGTTGGTAGAAATATCAAAAACAATAACATATTTTATAGTACTTACCATGTGCCAGGCACTATTACAAACAAGAAACATTTGTGTGATACTTACTTGTGTATATGCGTGTGCATTTTACATTCAATTACCTTCATGTTTAGTTGGAAATACATTGTTCTTATTACTATTTTTCAAATAAAAAAAATGTAAGTAATACAACTTAGATTTCAACTTTAGCAATCTGGTTCCCAAAATCAGTGCTTTGAAAACTATACAAGGACAATATATATCTTAAGTAAAAGTATTTATATAAAATTGCTAAAGGTAAAAATGTATGGTGCTGTTAAAAAGAAAAAAAAAAAAACTCATGGAAGATTATTTATTTTCAAATTTGGTGCATATTTACCTGTGATTCAGAGAATTATATATGTTTTTGAGTATGAAAGAATTAAGATCAACATAAATTATATTTCCCTTACATTTTTGTTTTGTTTGGGTTTATTTGACTTGACTATAGTGATGATATACCATCATTTTCTTCTTTTTCTCCTGCCACTTTCTTCTGTGTCTTATGAACAAGGAGCAGCATAAAACATGCCTTCCCACTATGGAAATTCCTTCAAAATAAAAAGGATGTCAAAAGTAAGAGACCCTTCCATTGCTATTCCATTAAAACGTGGAAGCAATATTTATGTTTGATGTTGTTGATCAGTGGCTAAGTTGTGTCTGACTCTGCCACCTCATGGACTGCAGCGGGCCAGGCTTCCTTGTCCTTCATTATCTTCATGAGTTTGTTCAAACTCATGTCCGTTGAGTCAGTGATGCCATCCAACAGTCTCATCCTCTGTTCCCCCCATGTTCTCATCTTGCCTTCAGTCTTTCCCAGCATCATAAGAAATAAAATGAAGATTTAAATGTTTTGTTGAAAAAGATATCATTATGTTTGACCAAAAATATCTGATGAAAAGTATCTGGGAATAAATAATTAAACAAATTAATCTAATTTTTAAAAGTCTTCTTTTTAAAATTTGTTTTTAAATGTTTGAAAATAAAATAGAATATCAAAAAATAGTTTAATACAGTTTCCTTAGTAGGCATAATTTAACCAAAAAACACAAAAAGCAATGGTTTTAAAGTTAACAAAGATCTCTAACAAATCTATTTTTCTAGTCTTTAAATCCTGAGACAAAAATGGAATTATTACCTTTATGTTTTAAATGAGGCAACTGAAATAAGATTATCTGATAGTGAAAAGATGACAATTTCTGGAGGGCTATGGTTGGACAGGATGTGGAGGAAATCTATAATGGTTCTTATTTCTGAGCTTTATCTCGATATAAAATATTTTACTCTATATTGAATTATTACTATTTCCAATTAATTTAAAATTATACACAGAACACAATGTACAAATTAGTATTGCCTTTAAAGATTTCAGGTATCTTCCTGTTAAATTTGAATTCATATCTCTAATAGTAAATTAGAAAACTTTCTATATTAATTTTATGTATTTAGCTATTAATTACACCGACTATATTTCAGAACTTATTTGGAAAACCTCAATTTTGCTTTTTGTGAAAATAATTTAGGATAGATCAGAGAACACTGCTTTTGTATTCTAGACACAGAAAGTCATTTTCCTAAGATGGCTATTTCAGAACAGTAATATTTGATGTATTTTACTTTTTAAGCCAATATAAATAAACATCAAAATTGATTTTATAGTTTATCCCTCACAGAAATTTAATTATTGCCAGTAAAAGCAGGTCACATGTAGAGGTTAAATGAAACTATTTCTAACCTGAGGAAATGTTTTACAAAACACATTTTAGTTCATCAGTCTTTCCTCCTCTTTTAAATATTCCCATAATGTCAGCTTCATTTTTATTCTAAGACTAATTATAGAAAATAATTAATAGGGACACCTTCTAATTCTACCTATTTCATATTTAACCCTTGTACTCAAACTTGATTGGATAAGAAATTTAATCCAGTAATCCCCAAGGAAAGGAAATAATTTACACAGCACATGGAATGTATTATACAAATATTATACTTTCTACTAGTCCTAGAATACTTAGGATTGAGTCAAAATAGGTTGCTGTGTGCTCATACTAATGGTTCATATATTTTAAGGAAGTATTAAAAATCCTTGCTCATCTATCCACATAACCTGTAAATAATTACGGCAGAAACAGAATTGTTTAGGCACTAAAGTTGGTGTTCTGTGAAGCATAAAGTAAAAAACCATCAATAGATGGCCAGAGAATAAAAGGATAAAATGAAGAGTATAACATGATTAGAAATGTCCTATTAGACTAAAAGACTAGTTTAGATAGAGAAAGGTATCAGATGGAGTTAAGGACTAAACAAATGCCATTTATTCAGTAGTTTAAGGCAGAAAGGAAAGGTAAAAATAATATTGCCTTAAAAATGATTATACACATGATTGTAATAATGTTTTTGGTAAATTACAATTTTAATCTCTCACTTTTGATCTAGGTAACTTCAGATAAGTCATTTAATATTCTGGTACATCTAAACTGTGATATGTCTTGGCTAAACTCTATATTAACTTCTTTTTTTTTTTTTTTTTTTTTTTACAGATAAACCACAATTTATAAACTCTATATTAACTTCTAACTGACATTCTCTAAACCGTAAACCCAGAAAAGAGGTCATGGTCAGAGCTAATGTTAAGGAATTAATACAATTAAACTGCCAAAGTAGATAGTTTAACTTGGAAGTCATGTACAAAATGTCTTAAAATGATGTGAGAATATAGCCATGAAACCAATTAGAAGGAGTTTGGGAGGGTTTAGATAAAAATACAGAAATCCTATACTCTTACTGATACTTAGAACAGCAGTAAAAAGACATTGTAAAGTTAGAAACTCACACTTTCTGTTAAATTTGCTACTCCCATGCCACCTCCTGGAATAAATCTCTGTAATGGTTTTGAATAATCAGTAATTCTCTATGAATCTAGATTCAGCACAGCAGCAGAGCAGTATAGTCAATACAATCAGTACTAATAGCTTCAATGCAGAGAGTCAGAGAGGTTAACTTTTGGAAAAACAAAAACATCATCAGAAAATTCGACACAATGGAAGGCTGCCAGTTCCCAAAGCAGAGTGGTCAATGAACATCGCCCCTGGCTCCTAGCAGCAGCTTTCTCTGTGCTTGGCTTCAGAGCTGAAAGAAAATATTTAGCAGGAATGCAAGGAGATGCAACCAGTCCATTCTGAAGGAGATCAGCCCTGGGATTTCTTTGGAAGGAATGATGCTAAAGCTGAAACTCCAGTACTTCGGCCACCTCATGCAAAGAGTTGACTCATTGGAAAAGACTCTGATGCTGGGAGGGATTGGGGGCAGGAGGAGAAGGGGACAACAGAGGATGATATGGCTGGATGGCATCACTGACTCGATGGACGTGAGTCTGAGTGAACTCCGGGAGCTGGTGATGAACAGGGAGGCCTGGTATGCTGCGATTCATGGGGTCGCAGAGAGTCGGACACGACTGAGCGGGCCCACAAGTGTGCTAAGACGCTTCAGTCGTGTCAGACTCTTTGTAACCCTATGGACAGCAGCCCATCAGGTTCCTCTGTCCGTGGGATTCTCTAGGCAAGAATGCTGGAGTGGGTGGCCATCCTCTTCTTCAAGGGATCTGCGTGACCCAGGGATCAAACCCAGGAGCTATCTCTTATGTCTCCTGCATTGGCAGGCAGGGTCTTAACCACTAGCACTACCTGGTAACCCAGTGATGGTATAAATGTCTTTAATTTGCACAGAAAATTCATATTCATTTCTATTTCAAATTAATGCTATGATTGAAAGACAAATAACTTTGTACTATTCATGACAAATATTTTGGAGAGCAATATTTGTATAATGTTATCCATTGCTGCAGAAGAAATAATTGATAAACAAATATATAATAAAATACTGTTTATATGCTTTGGAATTGGCAACTTGATTAATGTACATCCATCACCATGAATGGCAACATAAATGCCAGGCCACAAATTCTGTAATTACCATAATATTTCATAGAAGAATTAGAATTAAAGAGAAGGTTGACAGCTTTCCTCACCGGAGAAACTCTAAAGTATAAGATACATCGTGCTAGACCTTAATTTTGATGCCATGCTTGCATCTATTTTATTAGTAATGGATTTATACAATGTGGGTCACAAAACAATGAAAAAAGAAACAAGAATTAATATGGAGGAGAATATATTCCACTTGTACAACTTTCTAAGAATGTTTTAAATTCTTGAGCAACAACAGAACATCCCAAAATAAATTTTGTTGTTAATATTACATAAAATAAATTTCCTTTTTATTTTAAACTTAAAGTTGAGAAGACAGTAAGTTCAGATGAGTTGATATCAATCACCAGTAGAAAGTAAAGACTAGTAAAATAACGACATCAGATGCATAAATTAGCAGCATTACCAGTAACTACTATAAGTTTGAAAACAATTAATATATAATAAGTCTAATTTCTAATGTAGTCACCTTTTATATTATTTCCTATGGAAACTGTAATTCTAAAAATTATAGAATAAGCAACAGTTAAATAGTGGTAACAGTATTTAGTTCAGAGTTTATCTGTATTTTTTCCATAGCAGTGTGAACTTAATACTCAAAGTCACACTTAATACTTAAAGTGTGACTCAAAACTGGGTGAAAGGTCTAAATATTTACAATAGAAAATGCTTTAGTTCTATTTTCCACAATGCAAACAGTCTAGGAACAACAACAATAACTTTAAAAAACAGAGTAACCTGATAATTTTTTCTACATTCTATATGATGTTAAGAAGGATCTTTATGTAGGTCTCCAGTCCTCCAAATTATAGTATAATTTTAGATCAATATATGTCTAATATCTAAACCATTCATTGACATTTATCAAGGAATCTGTGAGAAATAGGTAAAATAATCCAATGAAATTATGCTAGTATATCTACATTACATACCAAAGAAGAAACAGTCACAAAGTTAATAACAAAACATTACATTAAAAGGAAATAATAGAAATGAGCTTTTGCCTCTCACTTCTTGATTATATACATTGTAGAGATGAATTGGGATTATTAATGTGACTTGAAATGCTTAGATCAGAGAAAAATCTACAGCCTATTTCCATGAAATAAAATTAGCCACCCTAGGAGACCAGGTTTCTGATTATAACAAGTAGTTTTGTGATGAGAGTATTATGAAATAATAGTTCTGCACACATTTATTTAAACAGTTTTTGAAACATTTAAGTAAAAATGAAAGTAGACATTTTAATATAAGTGAAGGGACTCAAAAAATAAAAAAATAAAAAATTGGGCTGGAGCTACAAGCTTCTGTGTCTTCTAGCAGGACAGTATCTGAAGCTGTGTATGTGGACAAAGGGGCCTCCCTGGTGGTTCTGATGGCAAAGAATCTGCCTGCAATGCAGGAGAGAAGTGCTATACAATGAAAGAAAATCAGATCCATTATAGTGTACTAAGTCTTGATAATGGGCAGCATCATTTGGGTGGTGGAGGAGACATTCTGTAACAAGGACAAAGAAGGGGTTCAATGGAAATAATTTGTTCAGTGAATGCAAGGAAAGAAAATGTCTCAATATAAGATTTTCAACAATATCTGAAGCTAAGAAGAGCTACCTATATTTAGGAATGAACTAATACTTGAGAACATAGCTCAAGTCCGTGTTACAAGATGAGTTTAACTGGAGAAATGAGCCTAAGATCAAGAATAAGTGGGTGAATTTAATGCAGAAGATTGCTTACCTAGGTAAACGAAAATTAGAAGTCAAATAGGATGATGCCAAAATCAAGATGGTTGTCAATAACAGAAGATGGTACCATCCTGAGGCTACAAGTAAAAAGGAGAGAAGGAAGTTTCCCCAGCCTAGGAAGGCAAGGGAATTCATGTATGGGAATCTGGTGCTGCAGTGGGCTTTTTCTAGTGAGAGTTGGAGTGACAGAGAAAACTCTGCTACTCCCAGAAGGATTGTCTGAGGTTTAGAGTTGGGAATTATAACAGACTTTAATAGTAACTAAAATTTTCAAATGTTCCTGTAATGTCAAACACTCATTGACTACAGCAGGTATTGTGTGTGTGTGTGTGTGTGTGTGTGTGCTCAGCCACTTAGTCCTGTTGGACTCGTGGCGACCGCATAGCGCACCTGGCTCCTCTGTCCATGGGACTGTCCAGGTAAGAATACTGGAGTGAATTGCCATGTCCACCCCTGGGGGATCTTCCAGCCCCAGGTATCAGATCGAACTCAGGTCTCTTGCATGTCCTGCAACGGCAGGTAGAATCCTTATCACTAGCACCCACTGGGAAGCCCTGCAGTTATCCTAATAATGAGCATTTAATTGGCTTCCCACCCTCTCCTTCTTCTTGCTCCTTCCCTCCTTCCTTGTGGGATAAGCTCCTAAAGATTTACTTCATTCTCAAATTTACAATCTGCCCCATGTATAAGGCTTGTCTTTGGAGAGAAATCCCCATTGACATTTTTTTTTTTTTTTTTTTGCTAAAAGTAGCCCCAAAGAGCAGCCTCTAAGTATAGAATCCTTGATCTGGGTTAATTCTTGGGTAGATGGCAAGAAAAACCTGGTTGCTAGAGTGGGTGTAATAACCCAGGCCCTTCTGCAGCATCACAATGATTACCTATGGAGGTATGAAATGAGGTGCAGTTTAATGGGAACCACTAGCTTATGTTGCACTGTGTCCCAAGTATTTGAAGAATAAAGCAATTTCACACACACCTCACTTGATAAGCTTGCATGCATTCTTTTAATAGTCATTTTTGATTGTATTGTTCAGTCACTCAGTCGTATCCAATTTTGCAGATTGAAACAAATTAGATTCAAGGGGAGTTCCATTGTAGTAAGAGGAACTGAAACCCAGGGCGTCAGATTTCAGTTTGACATCATTTTGGCCCTTTGTGGCAGAGGTGAGAGTTTATCCTGCTGGTCATCCCCTCTTTTATTTGTGCTTCTGTGTCCAGTGGTCAGGAAGCAGAGACCTGGAAGGTCAGGGTCAAAGTCAGGGAATCCCTGTCTGTGGAAAGGAGAGCCCTATCCCACCAACTGATCAGGAGCAGGAAGAGTAACGTCAGGCTTGGTCTCACCATCTGCACCAAGCCAACTGCCAGTACAGATGGTCTAGCTTGGGTCACCAGAGACCCTGGAAAGTCAGAGTTCAGTCTTCCCAGGAAACTTTGAGTACAAACTTTAAATGTTACTATGTAAAATTTGTATATGTTAATCTTACCCACCCCCCCATTAAAAATCATCCCTTTCAGAAAGTATCTCTCATCACTGGTAAAAACTGTTGAATTAGATAATATATTATAAATATTCAAAAGGATCATTGAGCCCCCTGGGCCTCAAAACCTCTAAAGCCTGTCTCCAGCCTTGTGGGCCAATAGGGCTCCTAACCACTTGAAAGAAAATCAGGGTGTCCAGAAACATCGAGGAGCGGGGGTCCTGAAAGCTGAGGGAGTCTTCTCAGGTGATATTTTCTTTCTTTAACACATTTTAACTATAGTTAATAATAAAACTAGATAGATATATCAGCATTTAATTCTTTCCATTTAATGCTGAAATTGGGCTTCCCAGGTGGTGCTAGTGATAAAGAATGCTTTGCCAGTGCAGAAGACATAAGAGAGGCAGGTTCAAGCCCTGGGTCAGGAAGATCCCTGGGAGAAGGGCACAGCAACCCACTCCATTACTCTTGCCTGGAGAATCCCATGGAAAGAGAAGCCTGGTGGGCTACAGCCCATTGCGTCACAAAAGAATCAGACACCACTGAAGTGACTTACCAGAAAAGGCTGAAACAGCATTTTTATTCTCCACCTTCATTTTCAAGGATTGGTAATTTTCTAAAACTATTACCATTCGGGCTATTTTGTTTCAAGCCCAGAAGTGAAGTGACCAGGAAACTTTCTCAAGCAGGGCTGAGTGCTAGAATGTGCTCAAGAGTCACATTCTATTTTTTTTTAAATTTTATTATTATTTTTAATATAAATTTATTTATTTTAATTGGAGCTTAATTACTTTACAATATTGTATTGGTTTTGTCATACATCAACATGAATCTGCCACAGGTATACACGTGTTCCCCATCCCTCTGGGTCGTCCCAGTGCACCAGCCCCAAGCATCCAGTATCATGCATTGAACTTGGACTGGCAATTTGTCTCATATATGATATTATACATGTTTCAATGCCATTCTCCCAAATCATCCCACCCTCTTCCTCTCCCACAGAGTCCGTTTAGATTATAGTTGACACATAGCATTAGTTTTAGATGTTCAGCATAATAATCTGATATTTGTATGTATTGCAAAATGTTTATTGGAATAAATTTTGTTAACATCCAACACAGCATAATTATTTTTCCCTTGTATTGAGAAATGTTAAGATCCACTCTCTTAGGAACTAAAAAAATATTTCTATAAGGAACATTGCTACAATAAATTAATTTATTTTATTACATTATTTGATTTTGTGCTAGGCTTCATCCCTCAGTTGCATCTATTTGTGCCCCTTTGGACCGTAGCCCACCAGGTTCCCCTGCCCATGGGATTTTCTAGGCAGGCATATTGGAGTGGATTGTCATTTTCTCCAGAAGATTATCCCAATCCAGGGGCTGAATCCATATCTCCTGTGTCTCCTGCATTGCAGGTGAATTCTTTACTACTGAGCCACTAGGGCAGTACCATAAATTTATGTGTAAGCTAATTAATAAATATAAATCTTTATTAAATAGATTTAGAAGACCAGAGAGGGGATAGATCTCACACTCTGCAATGATAGCAGAGCCCAACTAAATGAAATATTCCTCTTCTTTCCTGGCACGGAATCCATCAATGAAAAGCCATGGACTCTTTGTTTACTGTTGGGCATCCCATGTGGAACTAGTGTTAAAGAATCTGCCTGTCAATGCAGGAAACATAAGACAGGAGGATTTGGGAAGACCCCCTGGAGTAGGAAATAGCAACTCAGTCCAGTATTCTTGCCTGGAAAATTCCATAGGCAGAGGAGCCTGAAGGGTTACAGTACATGGGCCAACAATGACTTGGACATGACTGAGTGACTGAGCACATACACACACACATTTTTTTTTCTTTTGTTTTTACTCTAACCCTCCCAACTTCCTTTTCCTCTCTATAGAACCACTTTCCTTCTCTTGCTCTGAAGGGACTTGCAAGTGGCTAGCCATTGTAACTGACCCCTAATTGCAATTCTCTACAGATCCTGAATAAAACCATCTTGGTTAGGGAAAGATCTGGCAGTTTGTTTATCTAAGGTCAATAGTTTTATATTTACTTTATTAACTGTGCCAATATAAGAGTATGTTTTTGATTTTAAAACAACTATCAGTTTTATTTCAATTGGTATAAAATCACAACAGTTTTATTTCAATAGGTATAAAATCACAAGGGTTTTTTTGTATGCAATTATAAATTGCATATTTTTATCATTAGCAATTTAAAGTGCATTTTTACTCTGTAAGTTCCTTAACTTAATAAAAATACTTTTTAATAGAACTCTGTGTTCCATCAAAATGCAAATTTTCATATTAGTATGAAATTTGCATACATATTAACAAACTCCATTTTTTTCTTTAACATTAAATTTTTAGACCAAAATTATAACATTTACACAAATGACAGATTTTTTTCATCTCTGGCAAAATGAATTCCCAGAAGTTGTAATTCGTTTGCATTATTTGATTGGAAAAAATAAAACTATTATTGAAATAATTTACCTTTCTCATTGAGAGATCTAATGACACATATTAAACCGGTGTGTGCTCTTAGCTGTTTGTAAAGTATTTCTTGTCCTAAGGGAGCCAGTGTAAAAAATTAGTGCATATATCTAGATGTTCTGTTGATGGGAGGGCAATGTTTGGATAAATAATAAAATAAAAATGTGTAAAACATGGTAGTTTTCACAAAATCTGCTAATTATGCTGTGATATGGTTTTCACATGAATGGATTAAACTCAGGTAACACCAAATTGAATATGCTTTGAGTCACTGTAGTTCCCAAAACTGTCTTGAAAGTTTAAATTTAAAGTTCATCTGCTAAGGATTACAATTAGGTTTGTCAATAGAATTAGTAAGCAATATTTAGATTCAGAAATGAAACCTGAATCAGTATATACAATAAAACAAAATTATCATTTTTATTGTTTTATTTTAGTTTTAGCCTACAGGTCAAATTTTGGGTTAAGAATCTCAGTGATTCTTAAAGTAATGTCTAGATCTATACAGGATTAAGTTATTTTTCCTTCAGAAATTCAATAATTGGATAATGCAAATAAAACTGTTTTAAAAGCATTAGACATATCTATGTGTTCACATATCCTTTCAGTTGAGATTGTCATCTACAAATCATCACTAGCCATCTACCTCTACAAGGATTAAATTATGAGCCATTGCAGTTGCTAACTATCAACATCTCCTGAAAGGTGATTGTGGTGATCAGGAATAACATGTTATGTATTCTGGGAAAAGCAGCAGAACAGGTCTTCAGATAGTAAGATATTTTCTGGAGAATATTTTATAATAGTTGCACTGCCTTGTATTTAGAAAATCACTAAAATCCTTCACAGTGATATCTGCTCCTTGTGACTAATAATAACCTTCACAAGACCAACAGAAATCTTCTGCAAAATACGTGCTTAATAGTAATACTTCCATTTCACCAAAATCGTGTATACCCTGAACTTCTCCTCTATCACTTTGGAGTAGTTTCCCAGAACTACTGAAATGCTGTCTCCTGGGATATAGTCCTCATTTTGCCCCAGATAAAGCTTAGCTCATTACAGTCACGCTGCACATTTCTTTTCAGCTGTTGAGACTGTTAACCATGATCTAAAATGGTCAGATCATAGTCTCATCTAACATTACTTTTGGGGTTAGTTTATGTGAATTTTTACTTCAGAGTCATGCAAATACTACTTTATTTGTTCCAATCTGCTTACAATGTATTGGAATGCCACTCTGCAGACTGGTTTAAAGGCATTTTCCTTCTGTTAAAAGTAATTTTCTCTATCTTATAAAAATAGTTCAAATCTCTTAAAGTTTCAAACAATTAAACAAATATTTGCTTTTTTATGTGTATGTTGTCATAAAAAAATCAAAGAATAGTTCATATTAAGTAACAGTATATTTTGTGTATTCAAAAGGTTTTCAAAATGTCCCTTTCTTAAATGAATCTTCTGTTTTATTTGATTGTTATGTTGAATCTTATACTCTGTCTAAATTAAACCTTGTTACCAAAAAGCTCTGCTGTGCTGTGTTTTGGTTGCTCAATCGTTTCTGACTCTTTGCGGCCCCATGGACTATAGCCCATCAGGATCCTCTGTTCATAAAATTCTCCAGGCAAGAAGACTGGAGTGGGCATCTTCCTGGCCCAGAGATTGAACACAAGTCTCCTGCATTGCAGACTAGAGTTCTTTACAATTGAGCCACCAGTTTCATTAAGCCATAATGGAAAAAAATGTAAAATGTATGTATATAGCCAAATCACTTTGCTGTAGAGCAGAAATTTGCACAATGTTATAAATCAACTATCCTTCAATTAAAAGTAAAAATTAAAATAAATTATTTCAACTTTTAGAGATTCCAGAAAATTTCACAAGTGATATGTAAATATCCTGAAGACAGTTGAAGTTAACAGAGTGAGATTATTTTTCCCAGAAATGAACTAAATTACACAGCATACAGGGTGCACACACACACACAAACATGCACACTTACTCAAATTGTAGCCAAAATTATGGATTGTAAATTATGTTTATTCTTGTCAAAATTATTATTAACGTTATAATCAAGGATTAAAGTCACTGGTTGCTTCCTCAATTTCCAGTTAAGTCAAAAGTCTGTATTTTTACAAGTATAAAATCAATGAAAGTATCATAAGCTTAAACTTAGCTGTTTTCTTACTCTTTGTAGTTCAAGTATATGTAAAGTGAATCTCAGTTTCTTAACATAATTTGTTGACCTGAGTAATATTTACTTTAAAAAAGTTATATACATTACATAATTTAATTAACCATTAAACAATAACTTCTTTCCATTCTCCATCTTAGAGAGTAATTATTTGTCTTATTTAATACTGTTTCTGCATTTTAGCATGAAATTTTGAAGTATGAAAATTTTTAATATGAAATATGAAAATCAAAATATAATGTTTTCTGGAAAAAGTTAGTGTAGGTACAATAAAAAAGTGCAAGTGAATGTGTTAGTCACTCAGTCATGTCCAGCTCTTTTAAACCCCATGGACTATAGCACACCAGGAGTACCTATCCATGGGATTCTCCAGGAAAGAATACTAGAGTGGGTTTCCGTGCTCTCCTCCAGGGGCTATTTCTGACCAAGGATTTGAACCTGAGTTTCCTACATTACAGATGGATTCTTTATCATCTGAGCCACCAAGGAAGCCCAATACAATAAGAATTATCATAAATCATTATCATTATGATTGCTAATGATTAGACATTCATTAAAATATTTTTGTGTCACTGTTTATAATGATTTTTTTTGCTGAATGAATGTTGTTCATTATATCTTTTCATTCTTTTTTTCTTATAGCTATTGTTTTTTCATATGTTTATGTGGGAACTCTTCACCTTGATTCCAAGTTTTAAAAATTAATTCAAACAAACTTTAAAATATTTTTCTTCTTTCAATCACTGCCTTTTCCCCCAATCCAGCTTCCCAATTTTGATTTCTATCAAGATTTCAAGTTTCCCTCATTCTCAATATCATAAATGTTTAAAAAAAAACAATTTAATTTATGTATAAGAAAAATATAGATTTTTCTAAAAGTAAAAAGCTGATTTAATGCTTCATGGTTTCAGACATCCACAATTCTTCCATTCTGATGCTAAAACAAATATGCCCTAGTATGTTGTGGCATCTGTTTCCATCACTTCATGGCATATAGATGGGAAAAAATGGAAACAGTGACAGATTTTATTTTTTTGTGCTGGAAAATCACTGTGAATGGTAACTGCAACCATGAAATTAAAAGATATTGTTCCCTGGAAAAGAAGCTATGAAAAACCTATACAGCATATTAAAAAAGCAGAGACATCACTTTGCTGACAATGGTCCATATAGTCAAAGCTATGGTTTTTCCAAAATCACTGCAGATGGTGATTGCAGGCATGAAATAAAAGACGCTTACTCCTTGGAAGGAGAGTTAGGACCAGCCTAGATAGCATATTAAAAAGCAGAGATATAACTTTGTCAACAAAGGTCTGTCTAGTCAAGGTTATGGTTTTTCCAGTGGTCATGTATGGATGTGAGAGTTGGACTGTGTAGAAAGCTGAGCGCCAAAGAATTGATGCTTTTGAACTGTGGTGTTGGAGAAGACTCTTGAGAGTCCTTTGGACTGCAAGGAGATCCAACCAGTCCATCCTAAGGGAGATCAGTCCTGAGTGTTCTTTGGAAGGACTGATGCTGAGGCTGAAACTCCAATACTTGGCCACCTCATGCAAAGAGTTAACTCGTTGGAAAACACCCTGATGCTGGGAGGGATTGGGGGCAGGAGGAGAAGGGGATGATAGAGGATGAGATGGTTGGATGGCATCACCGACTCGATGGACATGAGTTTGAGTGAACTCTGGGAGTTGGTGATGGACAGGGAGGCCTGGCGTGCTGTGATTCATGAGGTCGCAAAGAGTTGGACAAGACTGAGCGACTGAACTGAACTGACTGATGGTTTTCCCAGGAATCATGTACGGATGTGAGAACTGGACCATGGAGAAGGCTGAGTGCTGAAGAATTGATGTTTTTGAACTGTGGTGCTGGAGGAGACTCTTGAGAGTTCCTTGGACAGCAAAGAGATCAAACCAATCAATCCTAAAGGAAATAAACCCTGATTATTCATTGGAAGATCTGATGCTGAAGCTAAAGTGCCAGTACTTTTGCCACCTGATGTTAAGTACTGACTCATTGGAAAAGACTCTGATGCAAGGAAAGATTGAGGGCAAGAGGAGAAGCGGGCGAGAGGATGCGATGTTTGAATGGCATCCACGATGCAATGGGCCTAAGTTGTGAACAAACTCTGGGAGATAATGAAGGACAGGAAAGCCTGGTCTTCTGCAGTTCATGGGGACACACAGAGTTGGACATTAGTGAACAACAATGTTGTGATCCAAATGTAAGTATCGTATGAAACAGTCACAGGATGTAGGAGTAGATTTTAAAAACAAGTATGAAACGTAGAACTTCACCAAAAATTCACACTCTGCCCTCCTATCATCAACATTATGTGATGTCACATCTATTCCTACCTAGAAGTGAGGCTTAGAAAATGTGTGGTATTCTGGGTAGGCCTGCATCTGTGGAAAACCAAAAACCTTTGTTAATAAAGAAGAAAGAAGGGGAGAGAGAGAGAGGAAGGACAAAAAGAAATGAAGGAGGGAGGGAGGGAAGGAAAAATAGTTAAAAAGAGCAATTGGAATTCTCTGTCAATCTGGATTGCTAGTTACTTAAAAGTTTCATTTTTTCTTTTTTTAAACAGAATTATGTGTATGACATTTACTTAATACATACACATTCAGATTATTCTTTCTCAATTGATTGCTTTATTTAAATATAAATTTATTTATTTTAATTGGAGGTTAATTACTTTACAATATTGTGTTGGTTTTGCCATACAACAACATGAATCCGCCACAGGTATACACGTGTTCCCCATCCTGAACCCCCTCTCTCCTCCCTCTCCATACCATCCCTCTGGGTCGTCCTAGTGCACCAGCCCCAAGCATCCAGTATCATGCTTTTTTAAAATTTTTTACTTTATTTTACTTTACAATACTGTATTTGTTTTGCCATACATCAACATGAATCTGCCACGGGTGTACACGAGTTCCCCATCCTGAACCCCCCTCCCACCTCCCCCCCATACCATCTCTCTGGGTCATTTGAATCAGTTCTAATGAGGTGGATGAAACTGGATCTGATTGTACACAGTGAAGTAAGCCAGAAAGAAAAACACCAGTACAGTATACTAACACATATACGTGGAATTTAGAAAGATGGTAACGATAACCCTCTATGCGAGAAAGCAAAAGAGACTGTATCATGCTTTAAACTGCTATATTTAATATTGTCTTGCCTCTGAAGTATCATTTATTCCTGATATATAGCTTCTTAATTTGGAGTGGAATATTCTTTTAATTATCTATTAATTCATTTTCTAAAATTTTTATTTAGAATTCTGTGTATAGTATCAAGTATGGAACTTATGTATATCCATATATAAATGCATGTATAAAGATAAATATATAATTTAGATTTATATGTGTTATCTTTTATGAGTTTTTTGAAATAGACTTAATAATTTTAAAATGAATGTGAAGTATTCAGAATTTATCTGAAATATATACACATATACACAAAAACAAACACAAATCATGACTAATTTGGTGTCTTTACTGTTCTTTGGAGAAATTAAAAATATATTAAAAATCAGCTAGTTTTCATATTTATTAGTATGTTTGCACCTTGTACTATTTTATGTAGCTTAATTTTTACCCATGTCATCTGCATGATGCACTTCCATTTCTAATTCTCTTTTTACCTATTTGTATTTTTGCACTTAATTTTTTGTTAATTAAATTGTCAAGTACTTATCTATTTTGCTTCAAAAACAAGCAAGCTGCTGTATTTACTTATCAAATTTATTTTGTTTTGACTCATATTATCCCTGCTGTGATGTCAGGGGAAAGAATATGAATGATACACATTAGGCTTTGTGTGATGAGGTTGTACGACCCTGGGATATGAGTTGTATAGTATCTCAGTAGACATACTTGTGCCTCTTTACATCCTTAGAGAAGGAAATTATAGGTTTATTATATGTAGGTAGGCTCTTCTGCAGGCTTCCCAGGAGGCACCAGTGGGAAAGCAATGCTTGTCAATGCAGGAGATATAAGAGACATGGGTTCAATCCCTGAGTTGAGAAGATCTCCTGGAGAAGGAAATGGCAACCCATTCCAGTATGCTTCCCTGGAGAATCCTACAGAGAAAATAGCTTGGTAGGCCACACAGTCCATGGTGTCGCAAAAGAGTCAGACACAACTGAGTGACTAAGCAACAACCACAAATTCCTTTTGCACGGGGGCAGACACTGGAATTCCCTTGAAAATGTAAATTCTTTCAAGATTATTTTGAGTGTTTAAATTTTCCCATGATTCCCCTTTGCTGAAGGGTGATCAGGAGGGGGAGGGAGGTGGATTGTGCTAGATACGTTTTATATCATAGACCACATCATTTGAGCCTCAGTGAGCAAAATGTTTATTAAAAAAAAAAAACTGAAAATTTTAATGAAGAACTCTAAAATATGGTATGGAAGATGGCACATAGAAAAAGAAAACTGAGATCTACATAGGTCAATCAGATGGCAAAGTGTAGCATACAATAGGAAAATTATGTTTCTTTTATATGCCTAACTCAAAGAATATTGTGTCAACTCAAGGAAGTTCAAATTGATAGCAAAGAATCTAATGGTGAACACCATCAGCAGAAAAGCAAGAAAAAATTCTTGATATAAGAGCAGAGAGTTGCTACAAAAAATACTTGCATGCAGGAAGCAAAACAACAACAATAACAAAAAAATGCCGCCAAGAGGCTCTAGGTGTGTGTTTTATTACCGCAAGAGGTAGTGGCCAAAAAACAAAACAAAACTGTGACATATTTGCTGCTTTTAACAAAGAGAAGTGAGGTCTTTGTGATCTCATGAACACAGGCTGCTGACTGTTTTGATTAAGTGTGGCAGAAGGTGATGCCAAGTGACATCCAAGGAAAGATTAGAAAAAGCCTTACAACTTGGCCTCTTGACAAGCTGGCACTATTGGAAGAGTGACTCTCTGAACAAGGTGCTCAAACTCTCCTTTTCTGGCCTCCATGCCAGACCATGAGAAGTTCAAGCCACATAGAAAAGCCACATGTAGGTATTCTGATCAGAGGTATTAGCTGAGTTTAGCCAGAGAGTAATCTCAACCCAAGCATCAGATATTAAAAAAAAAAAGAAAAGAAAGAAACAGCTTCAAGTTTATTCCAGCCCTTACTTTCTGTGTCACTCCCTGATTACCAGATGAGGCTCCAGACATTGTGCAGCAGGAACAAGCTGTTAATATGTCTGCTGTGTCCTCCCTAAATCCATGATGAGAGAAACCGTGACCATAATCAAATAATGTTTTATACCTCTAAATTGGGGTAATTTGTAATGCAAAAAAGTAACCAGAACAAATATGAGGTAGCCAGGACAGAAATTTTTGTAATAGGCTGAGGACAGAAACAATACATGGAGGCCAAGAACAGGAAATTTGCATTATTAATATGCATACTTACTTTGGGGCTTCCCAGGGGGTGCTAGTGGTAAATAACCCATCTGTCAATGCAAATCTTCCTGGGTCAGGAAGATTCCCCTGGAAGAGGGAATGGCAATTCACTCCAGTATTCTTGCCTGGAGAATCTCATGGACAGAGGAGCCTAGTGGGCTACAGTCCATGCGCTTGCAAGAGTTGGATAGGACTGAAGCATCTTAGCAGCAGCAGCAGCAACAGCATATTTACCCTTTTATATCTATTTGAAATTCTGTCATAGGTCTAAATACATGATAGATAGATAGATAATAGACAGATGCTGTCAGGTAGATAACATTCATTTGAAGTAAATACCACATTTATGAGTGTGTTATTTGTTCAGTCATATCTGACTATTCATGACCCCTGGCCTCCAGTCTCCACTGTTCATTGAATTCTCCAGGCAAGAACACTGGATTGGGTTGCTATTCCTTTCTCCAGGGGATCTTCCAAACCCAGGGATTGAACACATGTCTCCTGAATTGCAGAAAGGTTCTTTACCATCTGAGCCACCAGGGAAGCCTTGTGATCTACTAATATATGCCAAATGTTCCTGTGGATTTTTCAACACATAATATTAGTTTGCTTTCTTAACAAGACAGAAAATAAGTGAAAGATTTCTTTTTAGAAAATTATTAACTCTTTTAAGAAAAGTTGATGAGTAGCTAATGTGTTAATTTTTAATATATTATTTCCAAATATTAGATGTAGCTATCACTTAAAAAGTTTGTTATACTAAAAGTATATTTCAGGAAACAAATTGACAGATTAAAATTAGATATAATTTGTTGACACTTTAATATTAATTAAATAGTTTTAAGCATTAGTTCTGCAATATTCAAATAATTCAAGTATTTATTTAGTGTTGCTTTGTTTTCATAAGTTTACCAAGGTATAGTAAAATTAGAATTATACATATGCTGTGATTCAGTTTCATTAATATATTTGTTGTTGTTGTTGTTCAGTTGCTAAGTCATGTCCAACATTTTGTTACTACTTGGACTGCAACGTGCCAGGCTTTCCTGTCCTTCACTATCTCCCAGAGTTTGCTCACACTCATGTACATTGAATCAGTTATGCCAATTCATCCTCTGTTGCTCCCTTCACCTCTTGTCCTCAATCTTTCCCAGCATCAGGTTTTTTTCCAATGAGTCAGTTCTTCTCATCAGGAAGCCAAAGTATTGGAGCTTCAGCTGCAGCATCAGTCCTCCCAGTGAATATTCAAGGTTGATTTCTGTTAAGACTGACTGTTTTGATCTCCTGGCAGTCCAAGGAACTCTCAAGAGTCATCTCAAGCACCACAGTTCAAAAGCATCAATTCTTCAGCACTCAACCTTCTTTATGGTTGAACTCTCACATCCATACATGATTACTGTAAAAACCATAGCTTTGACTACACAGAACTTTGTTGGCAAAGTGACGTCTCTGCTTTTTAATACACTGTCTAGGTTTGTGTTAGCTTTCGTTCCAAGGTGCAGGCATCTTTGAATTTCCTGACTGCAGTCATGGTCTGCAGTGAATTTTGAGCCCAAGAAAATAAAATCTGTCACTACTTCTAATTTTTCCCCTTTGTTTGGCTAGGAAGTGATGGGACCAGATGCCATGATCTTAGTTTATTAAATGTTGAGTTTCAAGCCAGATTTTTCACTCTCCTTTTTCACCCTTATCAGGAGGCTTTTTAGTTCCTCTTCACTTTCTGCCATTAATATGGTATCATCTGCATATCTGATGTTGTTGATATTTGTCCTGGCAATCTTAATTCCAGTTTGTGATTCATCCAGCCAGCATTTCTCATGATGCACTCTGCATTTAAGTTAAATAAGATGGGTGACAATATATAGCCTTGTCATACTCCTTTCTCAATTTTGTACCATGTCCAGTTCTAATTGTTGTTTCTTGACCCACATACAGGATTCTCAGAAGACAGGTAAGGTGGCCTGGTATTCCCATCTGTTTCAGAATTATCCACAGTCTGTTATGATGCACAGAGTCAAAGGCTTTAGTGCAGTAAATTAAGTAAATGTTTTGCTGAAACACCCTTACTTTTGTCCATGGGATTCCCCAACAAGAATACTGGAATGGATTGCCATGTCCTCCTCTGGGGCATCTTCCCAACTGAGGGATCAAACCCATGTCTCCTGCATTGCAGGATTCTTTACCACACAACCACCCTTGCTGTGTATACATTCAATGAAGTACTATTGAATATGAGAAGGAAGGAAATCCTGGCATTATCCAGAGCATGGAAGTTCCTTGAAGGCACTGTGATAAGTGAATTAAGTCAGACTAAAAACAACAAATACTGTATTATCTCACTTATATGTGGAATAATAATAATTAAAAAAAATGTTCAGAGAATAGAGTAGAGTGACAGTTACCAGGGTCTGGGATTGGGGAGATACAAAGATATTTGTCAAAAAGTAAAAACTTCCAAGTAATAATATTAACAAATTCTGCGACTCTATTTTAATATATTTTTAAAGGTGGCTAAAACAGCAGATCTTAAATGTTTTCCTCAAAAAAAGTAATCATAAGACATTATGAAGGTTTTAAAAAAATTCACAGGTAAGTATTTTTTTCATATAAATATATGAAAATATTTTACAGTTCAATCATACACAATATTATATGTCAACCATATGTAAACAAAGCTGAAGGAAAAGATTAGGTTATAAAGAGACTATGGCTTCTATACTGTGAGCAGTCTTGCTACTTGTCTGGAAATGTAGCCAGAATGTTCTGTAAGTTCTGCAGAGTAAAGACCTGAAGAAAGTTTTCTACCAGCACACAGTTTGGAACTGAGACTCAAGTCCAACAAGTTCAAAAGGAAATTGGTTCAGTTCAGTTGCTCAGTCATGTCCAACCAGTCAATCGTAAAGGAAATCAGTCCTGAATATTCATTAGAAGAACTGATGCTGAAGCTGAAGCTCTAATAATTTGGCCATCTGATGTGAAGAACTGACTCATTGGAAAAGACCCTGATGCTGGGAAAGATTGAAGGCAGGAGGAGAAGGGGATGACAGAGGATGAGTTGGTTGGATGGCATCATGAACTCGATGGGCATGAGATTGAGCAAACTCTGAGAGTTGGTAATGGACAGGGAAGCCTGACGTGCTGCATCACATTAGGTCACAAAGAGTTGGACACGACTGACTGACCTGAATTTTGTGATTTACTCATTCATCTTTCTTCTGCTCTCTTTTGTTGTGCAGATAACTTATGCTTATTCATATATTTCCCATTTATTTTTGTCTTTATTCCTTCCTACACATTTGAACTTCCATCTGGTATCCTTTAACTTGAGAATGAAAATTATATATATATATATACTGTAATGAAGTTCTAGTTGAGATATTTAAATTACATTTTCTTAAATTTACTTTTTAAATGTATTTAGTTTGTCTTCATTTTTTTATGGTTATTTTTTTCCAGGGTATAAATTCCTAG